>NW_028270176.1:61265956-61400956 GCF_037043375.1 Chiloscyllium plagiosum
AGAGAGAGGGGGGACAAAGAGAGGGGGGCAGAGAGATAGGGGACAGAGAGAGGGTGACAGAGAGGGGGTCAGAGAGCGGGGGAGAGAGAGGGGACAGAGAGAGGGGGTCAGAGAGCGGGGAGAGAGAGAGGGGACAGAGAGAGGGGGACAGAGAGAGGGGGGACAGAGAGGGGGGCAGAGAGATAGGGGGCAGAGAGAGGGCGACAGAGAGGGGGTCAGAGGGCGGGGGAGAGAGAGAGGGGACAGAGAGAGGGGGACAGAGAGAGGGGGCAGAGAGAGGGAGTGACAGAGAGGTGGTCAGAGAGCGGGAGAGAGAGGGGACTGCGAGAGGGGGATAGAGAGAGGGGGCAGCGAGAGAGGGGGCAGAGAGAGAGGGTGACAGAGAGGGGGTCAAAGAGCAGGGAAGAGAGAGAGGGGGCAGAGAGAGGGGGACAGAGCGAGGGGAACAGTGAGAGAGGAACAGAGAGAGTGGTACAGAGAGAGAGGGGGACAGGGAGAGGGGGACGGGGGTCAGAGAGAGGGGGGCAAAGAGAGAGGGGGCAGAGAGAAGGGGCAGAGAGAGGGGGCAGAAAGAGAGGGGGCAGAGAGAGAGGGCGACAGAGAGGGGGTCAAAGAGCGGGACAGAGAGAGAGGGACAGTGAGAGGGGATAGAGAGAGGGGGACAGAGAGAGGGGGGGCAGAGAGAGAGGGGGCAGAGAGAGAGGGCGACAGAGAGGGGGTCAAAGAGCGGGACAGAGAGAGGGGGGACAGAGAGAGGGGGACAGAGAGAGGGCGACAGAGAGAGGGTGACAGAGTGAGGGCGGACAGAGTGGGGTGGACAGAGAGAGGGGAACAGAGAGAGTGGAACAGAGAAAGAGAGGGGGACAGAGAGAGGGGTCGGGGGGGGCAGAGAGAGCGGGGGCAACGAGAGGGCAACAGAGAGGGGGTCAGAGATCGGGGGAGAGAGAGAGGGGACAGAGAGAGAGGGACAGAGAGAGTGGGGGACAGAGAGAGATGGGGACAGAGAGACGGCGACAGAGAGAGGGGTGACAGAGAGAGAGGGGGACAGTGAGTTGGTACAGGGAGAGGCGGGTGTGAGAGAGTAGGCGTCAGAGAGAGGGCGACTGAGAGAGGGGGACAGAGAGCGGGGGAGATGGAGGGGGTCAGAGAGAGAGGGGGCAGAAAGAGGCGACAGAGAGAGGGGGACAGAGAGAGAGGGGGACAGAGAGAGAGGAGGACAGAGAGAGAGCGGGGCAGAGAGAGAGGGGGACAGAGGGAGGGGGGCACAGAGAGAGAGGGGGGCAGAGAGAGAGGAGGACAGAGAGAGAGGGGGACAGAGAGAGTGAGGGACAAAGAGGGGGGAACAGAGAAAGGTGGGACAGAGAGAAGGGGGATAGAGAGACGGTGACAGAGAGAGGGGACAGAGAGAGGGGACAGAGAGAGAGAGGGGACAGAGAGAGAGGGGGACAGAGAGGGGGTCAGAGAGTGGCGGAGAGAGAGAGGGGACAGAGAGAGAGAGGGGGTAGAGAGAGGGAGGGCAGAGAGAGAGGGGGCAGAGAGATCTGGACAGACAGATGGCGACAGAGACAGAGGGGCGACAGAGAGAGGGGGACAGTGAGGTGGTACAGGGAGAGGCCAGTGTGAGAGAGTGGGGGTCAGAGAGAGGTCGACAGAGAGAGGGGGGCAGATAGGAGGACAGAGAGAGAGGGGCAGAGAGAGGGCGACAGAGAGAGGGGGGGCCAGATAGAGAGGAGGCCAGAGACAGGGGGCCAGAGAGAGAGGGGCAGAGAGAGAGGGGGAACAGAGAGTGGGGGAGATAGAGAGAGGGGCAGAGAGAGATGGGGGCAGACAGAGGGGGACAGAGTGAGGGGGGGCAGAGAGAGAGGGACAGGGAGAGGGGACAGAAAGAGGGAGGCAGAGAGTTGGGGAGATAGAGGGGGTCAGAGAGTGGGAACAGAGAGAGGTGTACAGAGTGGGGGAGATGGGATGTCAGAGAGAGGGGGACAGAGATTGGGGGGATGGAGAGAGATAGGGGGACAGAGAAGGGGGAGAGATAGAGTGGACAGAGAGAGAGGGACAGAGAGAGCGGGCAGAGAGAGGGGACAGAGAGAGAGGGGGACAGAGAGAGAGGGGACAGAGAGAGAGGGGTACAGAGAGAGAGTGGACAGAGAGAGAGGAGGACAGAGAGAGGGGGGACAGAGAGAGGGGGGACAGAGAGAGGGGGAGACAGAGAGAGGGGGGACAGAGAGAGGGGGGACAGAGAGAGGGGGAGACAGAGAGAGGGGGAGACAGAGAGAGAGGTGGGTGGGAGAGAGAGGGGGACAGAGATGGGGGAACAGAGAGAGCGGGACTGAGAGAGAGGGGGACAAAGAGGAGGGATAGAAAGATGCGGGTGGGTGAGAGAGGGGGACAGAGGGGGACAGAGAGTGGGGAGATGGAGAGAGTGGTGGACAGATAGAGAGAGAGAGGGGGACAGAGAGTGGGGAGATGGAGAGCGTGGTGGACAGATAGAGAGAGAGAGGGGGACAGAGGGGGACAGAGAGTGGGGAGATGGAGAGAGTGGGGGACAGAGAGAGAGAGGGGGACAGAGAGAGAGAGGGCGACAGAGAGGGGTCAGAGAGCGGGGAGAGAGAGAGGATACAGAGAGAGGGGGACAGAGAGAGGGGGACAGAGAGAGGGGGACAGAGAGGGGGGGGGCAGAGAGAGAGGGGACAGAGCGAGTGGGGGCAGTGAGAGGTGGCAGAGAGGGGGCAGAGAGAGGGGACAGAGAAAGGGGGACAGAGAGAGAGGGGGACAGAGAGAGGAGGACACAGAGAGTAGGGCAGAGAGAGAGGGGGACAGAGAGAGGGGGCAGAGAGAGGGGACAGAGAAAGGGGGACAGAGAGAGAGGAGGACAGAGAGTGTGGGACAGAGAGAGGGGGACAGAGCGAGGGGATATAGAGGAGAACAGAGAGTGGGGGACAGAGAGAGGGGTACAGAGTGGGGGAGAGGGGGGTCAGAGAGAGGGGGACAGAGAGTGGGGGGATGTAGAGAGTGGGGGACAGAGAGAGAGAGGGGGAGACAGAGAGGGGTCAGAGAGAGAGGGAGAGAGAGAGGGGACAGAGATGGGGGAACAGAGAGAGCGGGACAGAGAGATAGGGAGACAAAGAGGAGGGATAGAGAGAGGCGGGTGGGAGAGAGAGGAGGACAGATGGGGACATAGAGTGGGGAGATGGAGAGAGTAGGGGACAGAGAGAGAGGGGGGGAACAGAGAGAGGGTGACAGAGAGGGGGTCAGAGAGCGTGGGAGAGAGAGAGGACACAGAGTGAGGTTGACAGAGACGGGGGGACAGAGAGGGGGGACGGAGAGAGAGGGCAGAGAGACAGGGTGACAGAGAGAGGGAGAGAGAGTGAGGTGGCAGAGAGAGAGGGCAGAGAGGGGGCAGAGAGAAAGGGGGACAGAGAGAGGGGGACAGAGAGAGGGGGGACAGAGAGAGGGGGTGCAGAGGGAGGGGGTGACAGAGAGAGGGGGATAGAGAGAGGGGCAGAGAGAGGGGGGCAGAGAGAGAGGAGGACAGAGAGAGTGGGACACAGAGAGGAGGGCAGAGAGAGGGGTACAGAGGGAGAGGGGACAGAGAGAGAGGGGGACAGAGAGAGAGAGGGGCAGAGAGTGGGGAGATAGAGGGGGTCAGAGAGAGTGGAACAGAAAGAGAGGGGGGCAGAGAGAGGAGTCAGAGAGAGGGGGACAGAGAGAGGGGGACAGAGAGAGGGGGACAGAGGGAGGGGGGACAGAGAGACGGTGACAGAGAGGGTGGAAAAGATAGGGCGACAGAGAGAGGGGACAGAGAAAGGGGGGGTCAGAGAAAAGGGGGACAGAGAGAGGGGAAACAGAGAGGGGGGGACAGAGAGAGAGGGGCAGATAGAGGGGGGTAGAAAGAGGGGGGATAGAGAGAGGGGGGACAGAGAGACGGTGACAGAGAGGGGGAGAGAGAGGGCGACAGAGAAATGGTGACAGAGAGGGGGGGAGAGAGAGGGCGACAGAGAAGGGGGAATGGAGAGAGGAGGGCAGAGAGAGAGGGGACAGAGTGAGGGTGACAGAGAGAGAGGGACAGTGAGGGGGGGAAAGAGAGAGAGGGGGACAGAGAGAGGGGGATAGAGAGGGGGGGACAGAGAGAGGGGGGACAGAGAGACGAAAACAGAGAGGGGGAGAGAGAGGGCGACAGAGAGAGAGGGGGACAGAGAGAGGGTTACAGAGACGGGGGAAAAGATAGGGCGACAGAGAGAGGGGACAGAGAAAGGGGGGTCAGAGAAAAGGGGGACAGAGAGAGGGGGTCAGAGAGAGAGGGGAGAGAGAGAGGGGATAGAGAGAGAGGGACAGAGAAATGGTGACAGGGGGGGGAGAGAGAGGCCGACAGAGAAGTGGGAATGGAGAGAGGAGGGCAGAGAGAGGGGGGACAGAGAGAGGGTGTCAGACAGAAAGGGACAGTGAGAGGGGGGACAGAGAGAGAGGGGGACAGAGAGAGGGGGACAAACAGAGGGGGGACAGAGAGGGGGGCACAGAGAGAGGGGGGACAGAGAGAGGGGGAACAGAGAGGGGGAGAGAGAGAGAGAGAGGGGGGGACAGAGAGAGGGGGGACAGAGAGACGAAAACAGAGAGGGGGAGAGAGAGGGCGACAGAGAGAGGGGGATAGAGGGAGGGGGGACAGAGAGAAGGTGACAGAGACGGGGGAAAAGATAGGGCCACAGAGAGAGGGGACAGAGAAAGGGGGGTCAGAGAAAAGGGGGACAGAGAGAGGGGAAACAGAGAGGGGGGGACAGAGAGAGAGGGGCAGATAGAGGGGGGTAGAAAGAGGGGGGATAGAGAGAGGGGGGACAGAGAGACGGTGACAGAGAGGGAGAGAGAGAGGGCGACAGAGAAATGGTGACAGAGAGGGGGGGAGAGAGAGGGCGACAGAGAAGGGGGAATGGAGAGAGGAGGGCAGAGAGAGGGGGGACAGAGAGAGGGTGACAGAGAGAGAGGGACAGTGAGAGGGGGGAAAGAGAGAGGGGGACAGAGAGAGGGGGACAGAGAGATGGGAGAACAGAGAGGGGGAACAGAGAAAGGGGGGAAGAGAGACAGGGGGACAGAGAGAGGGGGACAGAGAGAGGGGGGACAGAGAGAGGGGGACAGAGAGAGGGGGGACAGAGAGGGGGACAGAGAGAGGGGGGACAGAGAGAGGGGGGATAGAGAGATGAAGACAGAGAGGGGGAGAGAGAGGGCGACAGAGAGAGAGGGGGACAGAGAGAGGGTGACAGAGAGGGGGGAAAAGATAGGGCGAGAGAGAGAGGGGACAGAGAAAGGGGGGTCAGAGAGAGAGGGGAGAGAGAGAGGAGACAGAGAGAGGGGGCAGAGAGAGGGGGGTATAGAGTGAGGGTGACAGAGAGAGAGGGACAGTGAGAGGGGGGACAGAGAGAGAGGGGGACAGAGAGAGGGGGACAGAGAAATGGTGACAGAGAGGGGGGGAGAGAGAGGGCGACAGAGAAGGGGGAATGGAGAGAGGAGGGCAGAGAGAGGGGGGACAGAGAGAGGGTGACAGAGAGAGAGGGACAGTGAGAGGGGGGAAAGAGAGAGGGGGACAGAGAGAGGGGGACAGAGAGATGGGAGAACAGAGAGGGGGAACAGAGAAAGGGGGGAAGAGAGACAGGAGGTCAGAGAGGGGGGCACAGAGACAGGGGGGAACAGAGAGAGGGGGGACAGAGAGGGGGGGAGAGAGAGAGAGAGGGGGGACAGAGAGAGGGGGGACAGAGAGACGAAAACAGAGAGGGGGAGAGAGAGGGCGACAGAGAGTGGGGGACAGAGAGACGGTGACAGAGAGGGGGGAAAAGATAGGGCGACAGAGAGAGGGGACAGAGAAAGGGGGGTCAGAGAAAAGGGGGACAGAGGGAGGGGAAACAGAGAGGGGGGACAGAGAGAGAGTGGCAGATAGAGGGGGGTAGAACGAGGGGGGATAGAGAGAGGGGCGACAGAGAGACGGTGAAAGAGAGGGGGAGAGAGAGGGCGACAGAGAAATGGTGACAGGGGGGGGGGAGAGAGAGGGCGACAGAGAAGGGGGAATGGAGAGAGGAGGGCAGAGAGAGGGGGGACAGAGTGAGGGTGACAGAGAGGGAGGGACAGTGAGAGGGGGGAAGAGAGAAAGGGGGACAGAGAGAGGGGGACAGAGAGAGGGGGGACAGAGAGACGAAAACAGAGAGGGGGAGAGAGAGGGCGACAGAGAGAGAGGGGGACAGAGAGAGGGTGACAGAGACGAGGGAAAAGATAGGGCGACAGAGAGAGGGGACAGAGAAAGCGGGGTCAGAGAAAAGGGGGACAGAGAGAGGGGGTCAGAGAGAGAGGGGAGAGGGAGAGGGGATAGAGAGAGGGGGACAGAGAAATGGTGACAGAGGGGGGGGAGAGAGAGGGCGACAGAGAAGGGGGAATGGAGAGAGGAGGGCAGAGAGAGGGGGACAGAGAGAGGGTGACAGAGAGAGAGGGACAGTGAGAGGGGGGACAGAGAGAGAGGGGGACAGAGAGAGGGGGACAAACAGAGGGGGGTCAGATGGGGGGGGCACAGAGAGAGGGGGGAACAGAGAGAGGGGGGACAGAGAGGGGGAGAGAGAGAGAGGGGGGGGGACAGAGAGAGGGGGGACAGAGAGACGAAAACAGAGAGGGGGAGAGAGAGGGCGACAGAGAGAGGGGGACAGAGAGACGGTGACAGAGAGGGGGGAAAAGATAGGGCCACAGAGAGAGGGGACAGAGAAAGGGGGGTCAGAGAAAAGCGGGACAGAGAGAGGGGAAACAGAGAGGGGGGGACAGAGAGAGAAGGGCAGATAGAGGGGGGTAGAAAGAGGGGGGATAGAGAGAGGGGGACAGAGAGACGGTGACAGAGAGGGGGAGAGAGAGGGCGACAGAGAAATGGTGACAGAGAGGGGGGGAGAGAGAGGGCGACAGAGAAGGGGGAATGGAGAGAGGAGGGCAGAGAGAGGGGGGACAGAGAGAGGGTGACAGAGAGAGAGGGACAGTGAGAGGGGGGAAAGAGAGAGGGGGACAGAGAGAGGGGGACAGAGAGATGGGAGAACAGAGAGGGGGAACAGAGAGAGGGGGGAAGAGAGAGAGGGGGACAGAGAGAGGGGGACAGAGAGAGGGGGGACAGAGAGGGGGACAGAGAGAGGGGGGACAGAGAGAGGGGGGATAGAGAGACGAAGACAGAGAGGGGGAGAGAGAGGGCGACAGAGAGAGAGGGGGACAGAGAGAGGGTGACAGAGAGGGGGGAAAAGATAGGGCGAGAGAGAGAGGGGACAGAGAAAGGGGGGTCAGAGAGAGAGGGGAGAGAGAGAGGAGACAGAGAGAGGGGGCAGAGAGAGGGGGGTATAGAGAGAGGGTGACAGAGAGAGAGGGACAGTGAGAGGGGGGACAGAGAGAGAGGGGGACAGAGAGAGGGGGACAAACAGAGGGGGGTCAGAGAGGGGGGCACAGAGACAGGGGGGAACAGAGAGAGGGGGGACAGAGAGGGGGGGGAGAGAGAGAGAGGGGGGACAGAGAGAGGGGGGACAGTGAGACGAAAACAGAGAGGGGGAGAGAGAGGGCGACAGAGAGTGGGGGACAGAGAGACGGTGACAGAGAGGGGGGAAAGATAGGGCGACAGAGAGAGGGGACAGAGAAAGGGGGGTCAGAGAAAAGGGGGACAGAGGGAGGGGAAACAGAGAAGGGGGACAGAGAGAGAGTGGCAGATAGAGGGGGGTAGAACGAGGGGGGATAGAGAGAGGGGCGACAGAGAGACGGTGACAGAGAGGGGGAGAGAGAGGGCGACAGAGAAATGGTGACAGGGGGGGGAGAGAGAGGGCGACAGAGAAGGGGGAATGGAGTGAGGAGGGCAGAGAGAGGGGGGACAGAGTGAGGGTGACAGAGAGGGAGGGACAGTGAGAGGGGGGAAAGAGAGAAAGGGGGACAGAGAGAGGGGGACAGAGAGAGGGGGGACAGAGAGACGAAAACAGAGAGGGGGAGAGAGAGGGCGACAGGGAGAGAGGGGGACAGAGAGAGGGTGACAGAGACGAGGGAAAAGATAGGGCGACAGAGAGAGGGGACAGAGAAAGGGGGGTCAGAGAAAAGGGGGACAGAGAGAGGGGGTCAGAGAGAGAGGGGAGAGGGAGAGGGGATAGAGAGAGGGGGACAGAGAAATGGTGACAGAGCTGGGGAGAGAGAGGGCGACAGAGAAGGGGGAATGGAGAGAGGAGGGCAGAGAGAGGGGGACAGAGAGAGGGTGACAGAGAGAGAGGGACAGTGAGAGGGGGGACAGAGAGAGAGGGGGACAGAGAGAGGGGGACAAACAGAGGGGGGTCAGAGAGGGGGGCACAGAGAGAGGGGGGAACAGAGAGAGGGGGGACAGAGAGGGGGAGAGAGAGAGAGGGGGGGCAGAGAGAGGGGGGACAGAGAGACGAAAACAGAGAGGGGGAGAGAGAGGGCGACAGAGAGAGGGGGACAGAGAGACGGTGACAGAGAGGGGGGAAAAGATAGGGCGACAGAGAGAGGGGACAGAGAAAGGGGGGTCAGAGAAAAGGGGGACAGAGAGAGGGGAAACAGAGAGGGGGGGACAGAGAGAGAGGGGCAGATAGAGGGGGGTAGAAAGAGGGGGGATAGAGAGAGGGGGGACAGAGAGATGGTGACAGAGAGGGGGAGAGAGAGGGCGACAGAGAAATGGTGACAGAGAGGGGGGAGAGAGAGGGCGACAGAGAAGGGGGAATGGAGAGAGGAGGGCAGAGAGAGTGGGGACAGAGAGAGGGTGACAGAGAGAGAGGGACAGTGAGAGGGGGAAAGAGAGAGGGGGACAGAGAGAGGGGGACAGAGAGATGGGAGAACAGAGAGGGGGAACAGAGAGAGGGGGGAAGAGAGAGAGGGGGGCAGAGAGAGGGGGCCAGAGAGTGGGGGACAGAGAGGGGGACAGAGAGAGGGGGGACAGAGAGAGGGGGGACAGAGAGACGAAGACAGAGAGGGGGAGAGAGAGGGCGACAGAGAGAGAGGGGGACAGAGAGAGGGTGACAGAGAGGGGGGAAAAGATAGGGCGAGAGAGAGAGGGGACAGAGAAAGGGGGGTCAGAGAGAGAGGGGAGAGAGAGAGGGTATAGAGAGAGGGGGACAGAGAGAGAGGGGAGAGAGAGAGGAGACAGAGAGAGGGGGCAGAGAGAGGGGGGTATAGAGAGAGGGGGGACAGAGAGAGGGAGAGACAGAGAGGGGGACAGATAGATGGGGGACAGAGAGAGGGGGGACAGAGAGAGGGGGGACAGAGAGAGAGAGAGGGGAAGAGAGAGAGGGGGACAGAGAGAGAGGGGGCTGAGAGAGTGGGGACCGAGAGAGGGGGTTGGAAATGTGTTGCTGGAAAAGCGCAGCAGGTCAGGCAGCATCCAGGGAACAGGAGAATCGACGTTTCCAGCAACACATTTCCAGCTCTGATCTCCAGCATCTGCAGACCTCACTTTCTCCACAGAGAGAGGGGGGACAGAGAGGGGGGACAGAGACGTTGACAGAGAAGGGGGAGAGAGAGACCGCGACAGAGAGAGGGGACGGAGAGAGCAGGGCAGAGAGAGGGGGTGACAGAGAGACGAAGACAGAGAGGGGGAGAGAGAGGGCGACAGAGAGAGAGGGGGACAGAGAGAGGGTGACAGAGACGAGGGAAAAGATAGGGCGACAGAGAGAGGGGTCAGAGAAAGGGGGGTCAGAGAAAAGGGGGACAGAGAGAGGGGGTCAGAGAGAGAGGGGAGAGAGAGAGGGGATAGAGAGAGGGGGACAGAGAAATGGTGACAGAGGGGGGGAGAGAGAGGGCGACAGAGAAGGGGGAATGGAGAGAGGAGGGCAGAGAGAGGGGGACAGAGAGAGGGTGACAGAGAGAGAGGGACAGTGAGAGGGGGGACAGAGAGAGAGGGGGACAGAGAGAGGGGGACAAACAGAGGGGGGTCAGAGAGGGGGGCACAGAGAGAGGGGGGAACAGAGAGAGGGGGGACAGAGAGGGGGAGAGAGAGAGATGGGGGGGACAGAGAGAGAGGGGACAGAGAGACGAAAACAGAGAGGGGGAGAGAGAGGGCGACAGAGAGAGGGGGACAGAGAGACGGTGACAGAGAGGGGGGAAAAGATAGGGCCACAGAGAGAGGGGACAGAGAAAGGGGGTCAGAGAAAAGGGGGACAGAGAGAGGGGAAACAGAGAGTGGGGGACAGAGAGAGAGGGGCAGATAGAGGGGGTAGAAAGAGGGGGGATAGAGAGAGGGGGGACAGAGAGACGGTGACAGAGAGGGGGAGAGAGAGGGCGACAGAGAAATGGTGACAGAGAGGGGGGGAGAGAGAGGGCGACAGAGAAGGGGGAATGGAGAGAGGAGGGCAGAGAGAGGGGGGACAGAGAGAGGGTGACAGAGAGAGAGGGACAGTGAGAGGGGGGAAAGAGAGAGGGGGACAGAGAGAGGGGGACAGAGAGATGGGAGAACAGAGAGGGGGAACAGAGAGAGGGGGGAAGAGAGAGAGGGGGACAGAGAGAGGGGGACCGAGAGAGGGGGGACAGAGAGGGGGACAGAGAGAGGGGGGGCAGAGAGAGGGGGTACAGAGAGAGGGTGGAAAGAGGGGGGGGGGACAGAGAGACGGTGACAGAGAGGGGACAGAGAGAGGGCGACAGAGAGAGGAGGGACAGAGAGGAGGGACAGAGAGCGGGGGGGACAGAGAGATGGTGACAGAGAGAGGACAGAGAGAGGGCGCAGAGAGAGGGGAGACAGAGAGAGGGCGACAGAATGACCGGGGACAGAGTGAAGGGGGACAGAGAGAGGGGGGACAGAGAGACGGTGACAGAGAGGGGGCAGAGATAGAGGGCGGACAGAGCGCAGTGGGGGACAGAGAGAGGGGGAGAAAAAGGGGATCAGAGGGAGGGGGGACAGAGAGTGGGAAACAGAGAGAGGGGTACAGAGTGGGGGAGAGAGAGGGGGCAGAGAGAGGGGAACAGAGAGAGGGGGATGGAGAGAGGGCGACAGAGAGAGTGGGACAGAGTGAGGGCGACAGAATGATCGGGGACAGAGTGAGGGAGGACAGAGTGAGGGGGACAGAGAGAGGGGGACAGATAGATGGGGGACAGAGAGAGGGGGGACAGAGAGAGGGGGGACAGAGAGAGAGAGAGGGGAAGAGAGAGAGGGGGACAGAGAGAGAGGGGGCTGAGAGAGTGGGGACAGAGAGAGGGGGTTGGAAATGTGTTGCTGGAAAAGCGCAGCAGGTCAGGCAGCATCCAGGGAACAGGAGAATCGACGTTTCGGGTATAAGCCCTTCTTCAGGGCTTATGCCCTGGAAATGTGTTGTTTCCAGCAACACATTTCCAGCTCTGATCTCCAGCATCTGCAGAACTCACTTTCTCCACAGAGAGAGGGGGGACAGAGAGGGGGGACAGAGACGTTGACAGAGAAGGGGGAGAGAGAGACCGCGACAGAGAGGGGGGACGGAGAGAGCAGGGCAGAGAGAGGGGATGACAGAGACAGGGGCGACAGATTGAGGGGACAGAGAGAGGGGGACAGAGAGAGAGGTACAGAGAGAGAGAGGGGGAAAGAGAGAGATGGTGACAGAGAGGGGGCAGAGACAGGGCGACAGAGGGGGGGCAGAGAGAGGGGGTACAGAGAGAGGGTGGACAGAGGGGGGGGACAGAGAGACGGTGACAGAGAGGGGACAGAGAGAGGGGGACAGAGAGAGGAGGGACAGAGAGGAGGGACAGAGAGCGGGAGGGACAGAGAGATGGCGACAGAGAGAGGACAGAGAGAGGGCACAGAGAGAGGGGAGACGGAGAGAGGGCGACAGAATGACCGGGGACAGAGTGAAGGGGGACAGAGAGAGGGGGCAGATAGAGGGGGACAGAGAGAGGGGGGACAGAGAGACGGTGACAGAGAGGGGGCAGAGATAGAGGGCGGACAGAGCGCAGTGGGGGACAGAGAGAGGGGGAGAAAAAGGGGATCAGAGGGAGGGGGACAGAGAGTGGGAGACAGAGAGAGGGGTACAGAGTGGGGGAGAGAGAGGGGGCAGAGAGAGGGGGACTGAGGGTGGACAGAGAGACGGTGACAGAGAGGGTTAGAGAGTGGGCACAGAGAGGGGGGGCAGAGAGAGGGGGATAGAGAGAGGGGGATAGAGAGAGGGTGAGAGAGAAGGAGGGGTCAGAGAGAGGGGGGACAGAGAGTGGGGCGACAGAGAGAGGGGGCCAGAGAGAGGGGTACAGAGGGAGGGGGGACAGAGAGACGGTGACAGAGAGGGGGCAGACAGAGAGAGGGGACAGTGACGGGGGGACAGAGAGATGGGGGACAGGGAGAGGGGGGGACAGAGAGAGATGGGGACAGAGAGAGGGGGGCAGAGAGAGGGGGACATAGGGAGGGGGACAGAGAGAGGGGGGACAGAGAGAGGGGGAACAGAGAGAGGAGGAGCAGAGAGAGGGGACAGAGTGAGGGGGGACAGAGAGACGATGACAGAGAGGGGGCAGAGAGAGGGTGACAGAGAGGGGGGACAGAGTGCGGGGGAGAGAGACGGGTACAGAGAGACGGGTACAGAGAGACGGGGACAGAGGGGGGGACGGGGGAACAGAGAGAGGGGTGGACAGAGAGAGGGGGACAGAGAGACAGGGACAGAGAGACGGGGACAAAGAGGGGGGACAGAGAGGGGTGAGGACGGAGAGGGGGGGACAGAGAGGGGTGAGGACAGAGAGAGGGGAGGACAGAGAGTGGGGGGGACAGAGAGAGATGGGGACAGAGAGGGGTGACAGAGAGACGGGGACAAAGAAAGGGGGCGGGGGGGACAGAGAGAGAGAGGGAGGACAAAGAGAGGGGGGGCAGAGAGAGTGGGTACAGAGAGAGGGGGAACAGAGGGGGGGACAGAGAGGGGGGACGGGGGGGACAGAGGGGGGGACAGAGGGAGGGGACAGAGGGAGGGGTGACAGAGAAAGTGGACAGAGGGAGAGAGGGACAGAGCGAGGGGGACAGAGAGAGGAGGACAGGGAGAGAATGCGACAGAGGGAGAGAGGGGGACAGAGAGAGAGGGGGAAAGAGAGAGTGGGTGACAGAGAGAGAAGGGGACAGAGAGAGAAGGGACAGAGAGAGAGGGGGACAGAGAGAGGGGGACACAGTGAGGGGGGACAGAGAGAGGAGGAGCAGAGAGAGGGGACAGAGGGAGGGGGGCAGAGAGACGATGACAGAGAGGTGGCAGACAGTGGGTGTCAGAGAGGGGGCAGAGAGCGGGGTACAGATAGACGGGTACAGAGAGACGGGGACAGGAGGGTGGCGGGGGAACAGAGAGAGGGGTGGACAGAGAGACGGGGACAAAGAGGGGGGACAGAGAGGGGTGAGGACAAAGAGAGGGGGAACAGAGAGGGGTGAGGACAGAGAGAGGGGTGAAGACAGAGAGAGATGGGGTCAGAGAGAGGGGGACAGAGAAGCGGGGACAAAGAAAGGGGGCAGAGAGAGGGCGACGGAGAGAGGGGGAGCAGAGAGGGGGGAGAGAGAGGGTGCAGAGAGAGGGGGAACGGGGGGACAGAGAGGGGGGGACAGAGTGGGGGGACAGAGGGAGGGGTGACAGAGAGGGGCAGAGAGAGGGGGACAGAGAGAGGGGGGATGGAGAGATTGGGGGACAGAGGGGTTTGGGATACGGAGAGGGAGAGGACAGAGAGAGGAGAGACAGAGGGGGAACTGTAAGAGATGGGAACAGAAAGAGCATGGGGACAGAGAGAGGGGGACAGAGAGAGGGGGGACAGAGAGAGGGGGACAGAGATAGGGAGAGGGTCAGAAGGAGGGGTACAGAGTGGGGAAAAGAGAGAGTAGGACAGAGAGAGGGGGGTCAGAGAGAGAGGGGGTACAGAGAGAGAGGGACAGAGAGAGAGAGGTACAGAGTGCTTCAGTGAGCGGGGGACAGAGAGGGGCGGACAAAGAGAGAGGGGCAGAGAGAGGAACACAGAGAGTGAGGGGGAGGTAGACAGCGTCAGAGAGCGCGGAGATAGAGGGGGTCAGAGGGAGGAGGGACAGAGTGGGGGGCTGAGAGAGAAGGACAGAGAGAGCATCAGTGAGGGGATGACAGAGAGAGGTGAACAGAGAGCAGGGAAGATAGAGATTAGATTACATTACAGTGTGGAAACAGGCCCCGCCGAAGTGCAATCCACTCTTACCCCTACATTTACCACTTACCGAACACTACGGGCAATTTAGCATGGCCAATTCACCTGACCTGCACATCTTTGGACTGTGGGAGGAAACCGGAGCACCCGGAGGAAACCCACGCAGACACGGGGAGAACGTGCAAACTCCACACAGACAGTCGCCTGAGGCGGGAATTGAAGCCGGGTCTCTGGCGCTGTGAGGCAGCAGTGCTAACCACCGTGCCACCGTGCCACCCATGGGGACAGAGAGAGCGGGAGGGAGAGAGAGAGGGACACAGAGAGTGAGGGACACAGAGAGTGAGGGAGATGGAGGGGGTCAGAGAGAGGGGGACGAAAAGAGGGGGAGGTAGACGGGGTCAGAGAGCAAGACAGATAGCGGGGAGGTAGTCAGAGGGAGGGGGGACAGAGAGTGGGGGACAGAGAGTGGGGTACAGAGTGGGAGAGAGTGAGGGGGCAAAGAGAGGGGGACAGAGAGTGGCCAGAGAGAGGGCAACAGAGAGAGGGGGACAGAGACCGGGGGAGAGAGAGGGGGACAGAGAGAAGGGGACAGAGAGAGAGAAGGGGTCAGAGAGAGAGGGGGAAGAGAGAGAGGGGGCACAGAGAGAGAGGGGGACAGAGAGAGAGAGGGGGAGAGAGAGGGGGCAGAGAGCAAGGGGGACAGAGAGAGGGGGGACAGAGAGGGGGGGACAGAGAAAGAGGGTGACAGAGAGCGGGGGGACAGAGAGCGGGGGGGTTAGAGAGCGGGGGAGACAGAGAGCGGGGAACAGAGAGGGGGGTACAGAGAGAGAGGGACAGAGAGCGGGGGGGGGGGTAGAGGGCGTCAGTGAGAAGGGGTCAGAGAGAGAGTGGGACAGAGAGAGGGTAACAGAGAGAGGGGGACAGAGAAAGAGGGGGACAGAGAGCGGGGGACAGAGAGCGGGGGGTTAGAGAGTGGGAGAGAGTGTGGGGAAGAGAGAGTATTACAGAGAGAGGAGACAGAGAGAGGGGGCAGAGAGGGGGGGGGACAGAGAGAGGGGGACAGAGAGAGGGAGACAGAGAGAGAGGGACAGAGAGGGCGAGACAGAGAGAGGGGCACAGAGTGTGGGGAAGATAGAGGGGTTCAGAGGGAGTGGGGACAGAGAGAGGGGGACAGAGTGGGGGAAGAGAGGGTGTCAGAGAAAGGGGGACAGAGAGAGGGGGGACAGAGAGAGGGCTACAGAGAGAGGGGGACAGAGAGAGGGGGACAGAGAGAGGGAGACAGAGAGGGTGTAGAAAGAGGGCGACAGAAGGAGTGGGACAGACGGGGTGGGACAGAGGGAGGGGGGACAGAGAGACGGGGTCAGAGAGAGGGGAACAGAGAGAGAGGGAGATAGAGGGGACAGAGAGTGGGGGACTGAGAGAGGGGTACAGAGTGGGGGACAGAGAGTGCTTCAGAGAGAGGGGGACAGAGAGCCGGGGACAGAGACTGCGGGACAGAGAGAGGGGGATGGACTGAGTGGGGAACGGGGGGCAGGGGTGGACGGAGAGGGAGTGGACAGAGAGAGGAGGGATAGAGAGGGGGAACAGAAAGAGATGCGGACAGAGAGAGCACGGGGACAGAGAGAGAGGGAACAGAGAGAGTGGGACAGACAGACGGGTACACAGAGAGAGGTGACAGAGAGGGGCAGAGAGAGGGCGACAGAGAGAGGGGGACAGAGAGAAGGAGGGACAGAGAGAGGCAGGTGGGAGAGAGAGGAGGACAGAGAAATGGGGGACAGAGACGGGGACAGAGAGAGAGGGACAGACAGAGAGGGACAGAGAGAGAGAGAGGGACAGAGAGAGTGGGGGACAGAGAGAGAGAGGGAGACAGAGAGAGAGAAGGGGACAGAGAGAAGGAGGGACAGAGAGAGGCAGGTGGGAGAGAGAGGGGGACAGAGAAATGGAGGACAGAGACGGGGACAGAGAGAGAGAGGGGGACAGAGAGAGAGGGGGACAGAGAGGGGGACAGAGAGAGGCGGGGAGGGAGAGGGGGGCAGAGAGTGGGCGACAGAGAGAGGGCCACAGAGAGTGAGGGAGATAGAGGGGTTCAGAGAGAAGGGGGACAGAGAGTGGGGGAAAGGGAGTGGGGGGACAGAGAGTGGGGGTCAGAGAGAGGGTGTCAGAGAGAGGGGGACAGAGAGTGGAGGACAGAGAGTGGGGGTCAGAGAGAGGGGGACAGAGAGCGTGGGACAGAGAGTGGGGGAGAGAGAGGGGGCAGAGAGAGAGGGACAGAGAGAGAGGGGGCAGAGAGTGGGTGACAGAGAGAGAGGGGAACAGAGAGAGAGGGGGAAAGAGAGTGGGGGTCAGAGAGAGGGGGACAGAGAGCGTGGGACAGAGAGTGGGGGAGAGAGAGGGGGCAGAGAGAGAGGGACAGAGAGAGAGGGGGCAGAGAGAGGGTGACAGAGAGAGGGGAACAGAGAGAGGGGGGGAAAGAGAGAGGGGGGACAGAGAGAGGGGGGACAGAGAGAGGGGACAGAGAGAGAGGGGGTAGAGAGAAGGTACAGAGAGAGAGGGGCACAGATAGTGTGGGTGATAGATGGGGTCAAATAGAGGGGACGGAAAAAGGGGGAGGTAGAGAGGGACAGAGAGAGCAGGACAGAGAGAGGTGGAGATACAGGGGGTCAGAGGGAGGGGCGACAGAGAGTGGGGGACAGAGAGGGGGTTACAGTGTGGGAGAGAGAGGGGCAGAGAGAGGGGGACAGAGAGAGGGGGGTCAGAAAGAGGGCGACAGAGAGAGGGGGACAGAAAGAGGGGGACAGAGGGATGCGGGGACAGAGAGGGGGACAGAGAGAGTGGGACAGACAGGGGGGACAGAGAGAGAGGGGGCAGAAAGAAAGGGACAGAGAGAGGGGGACAGAGAGGGGGGACAGAGAGAGGGGGACATAGAGGTGGTGACAGAGGGAGGGGGGCAGAGGGAGAGGGACAGAGGGAGGGTGGACAGAGAGATGGTGACTGGGAGGGGGCAGAGAGAGATGGGGACAGTGAGACGGGTGGACAGAGAGAGGGGGACAGAGAGGGGAGGACAGTGAGAGTGGGGACAGAGAGGGGGGACAGAGAGAGAGGGGCTACAGAGAGGGGGGACAGAGAGGGGGGACAGAGGGAGGGGGACAGAGGGAGGCGGACAGAGGGAGGGTGGACAGAGAGATGCTGACTGGGAGGGGGCAGAGAGAAGTGGACAGAGAGGGGGAGACAGAGAGAGAGGGGGTCAGAAAGAGGGCGACAGAGTGAGGGGGGACAGAGAGAGGGGGACAGAGGGAGGGGGTCTAAGAGAGGGGGACAGAGAGAGGGAGACAGAGAGGGGGGACAGAGAGAGGGGCTACAGAGAGAGGGGGGACAGAGAGGGGGACGGGGGGGCAGAGAGAGAGGGGGTCAGAAAGAAGGCGACAGAGAGAGGGGGACAGAAGGAGGGGACAGAGGGAGGGGGACAGAGAGAGGGGGACTGAGTGAGTGGGGACAGACAGGGTGGACAGAGAGAGGGGGACAGAGAGGGGGGACAGAGAGATGGTGACTAGGAGGGAGCAGAGAGAGGGGGACACAGAGGGGGGCACAGAGAGAGAGGGGGTCAGAAATAAGGCGACAGAGAGAGGGGGACAGAATGAGGGGGACAGTGGGAGGGGGACAGAGAGAGGGGGGCAGAGTGAGCGGGGACAGAGAGAGGGGGACAGAGACGGGGGACAGAGAGTTGGAACAGAGAGGGGGGACAGAGAGAGATGGGGACAGAGAGACTGGTGGACAGAGAGAGAGGTACAGAGAGACGGTGACAGATATGGCGACAGAGAGAGGGGGACAGAGAGTGGGGGAACAGAGAGAGGGGGTGGACAGAGAGAGAGGTACAGAGAGACGGTGACAGATATGGCGACAGAGAGAGGGGGACAGAGAGAGGGGGACAGAGAGAGGGGGACAGAGACGGGGGACAGAGACGTGGAACAGAGAGGGGGGGACAGAGAGAGTGGTGGACAGAGAGAGGGGGACAGAGAGAGGGGGACAGAGAGAGGGGGACAGAGAGAGGCGGGCAGAGGGAGGGGACAGACCGCGGGAGTACAGACAGAGGGGGACAGAGGGAGGGGGACAGAATGGGGGACAGTGGGAGGGGAGACAGAGAGGGGGGGGGGCAGAGAGACGGGGACAGAGAGAGGGGGGACAGAGAGACAGTGACAGAGAGGGGGCAGAGAGAGGGCGATAGATTTGGGGGGACAGAGATCGGGGAACAGAGCGAGGGGGCAGAGAGAGAGGGGGTCAGAGAGAGAGGGGTACAGAGAGAGAGGGGGTACAGAGAGAAAGGGGGTCAGAAAGAGGGCGACAGAGAGAGGGGGGACAGAGAGAGGGGGACAGAGAGAGGGGGACAGAGGGACGGGGACAGAGAGAGGGGGACAGAGGGAGGGGGAACAGAGAGAGACGGGGGACAGAGAGAGGGGGGAGAGAGAGAGGGGGCAGAGGGAGGGGGACAGAGGGAGGGGGACAGAGTGAGGGGAGACAGAGAGATGGTGACTGGGAGGGGGCAGAGAGAGGTGGACAGAGAGGGGGGACAGAGAGAGGGGCTACAGAGAGAGGGGGGACAGAGAGGGGGACAGAGAGAGGGGGAACAGAGAGGGGGGACAGAGAGAGAGGGGGTCAGAAAGAAGGTGACAGAGAGAGGGGGACAGAAGGAGGGGGACAGAGGGAGGGGGGCAGAGAGAGGGGGACAAAGTGAGCGGGGACAGACAGGGTGGGACAGAGACAGGGGGACCGAGAGGGGGGACAGAGAGGGGTTGACAGAAAGGGGGTACAGAGAGAGATGGGGACAGAGAGAGGGGTGGACAGAGAGAGAGGTACAGAGAGACGGTGACAGATATGGCGACAGAGAGAGAGGGACAGAGAGACGGGGACAGAGAGAGGGAGACAGACAGTGGGGGAACAGAGAGAGGGGGGACAGAGAGGGGGGCACAGAGAGGGGGGACAGAGAGAGGGGAACAGAGTGAGCGGGGACAGACAGGGTGGACAGAGAGGGGGGACAGAGCGGGTTTGATAGAGAGGTGGGGACAGAGAGAGATGGGGACAGAGCGAGGGGTGGACAGAGAAAGAGGTACAGAGAGACGGTGACAGATATGGCGACAGAGAGAGAGGGGTACAGAGAGAGGGGGACAGAGAGAGGGGGACAGAGAGAGGGGTGGACAGAGAGAGAGGTACAGAGAGAGGGTGACAGATATGGCGACAGAGAGAGGGGGACAGAGAGAGGGGGAACAGAGAGAGGGGAAAGATAGAGGGGGACAGAGGGGGTGACAGAGAGATGGTGACTGGGAGGGGGCAGAGAGAGGGGTGGACAGAGAGAGAGGTACAGAGAGAGGGTGACAGATATGGCGACAGAGAGAGGGGGACAGAGAGAGGGGGACAGAGAGAGGGGGACAGAGAGAGGGGGAACAGAGAGAGGGGACAGAGAGAGGGGGACAGAGAGGGGGGACAGAGAGAGGGGGACATAGAGGTGGGGACAGGGAGGGGGACAGAGGGAGGGGGACAGAGGGAGGGTGGACAGAGAGATGGTGACTGGGAGGGGGCAGAGAGAGATGGGGACAGTGAGACGGGTGGACAGAGAGAGGGGGACAGAGAGAGGGGGACAGGGAGAGGGGGGAAAGTGAGAGTGGGGGACAGAGAGGGGGGGACAGAGAGAGAGGGACTACAGAGAGGGGGGCAGAGAGGGGGAACAGAGGGAGCGGGACAGAGAGAGGGGGACAGAGAGAGGGGGACAGAGAGAGGGGTGGACAGAGAGGGAGGTACAGAGAGAGGGTGACAGATATGGCGACAGAGAGAGGGGGACAGAGAGAGGGGGACAGAGAGAGGGGGACAGAGAGAGAGGGGGAACAGAGAGAGGGGAAAGATAGAGGGGGACAGAGGGGGTGACAGAGAGATGGTGACTGGGAGGGGGCAGAGAGAGGGGTGGACAGAGAGAGAGGTACAGAGAGAGGGTGACAGATATGGCGACAGAGAGAGGGGGACAGAGAGAGGGAGACAGAGAGAGGGGGACAGAGAGAGGGGGAACAGAGAGAGGGGACAGAGAGAGGGGGACAGAGAGGGGGGACAGAGAGAGGGGGACATAGAGGTGGGGACAGGGAGGGGGACAGAGGGAGGGGGACAGAGGGAGGGTGGACAGAGAGATGGTGACTGGGAGGGGGCAGAGAGAGATGGGGACAGTGAGACGGGTGGACAGAGAGAGGGGGACAGAGAGAGGGGGACAGGGAGAGGGGGGAAAGTGAGAGTGGGGGACAGAGAGGGGGGGACAGAGAGAGAGGGACTACAGAGAGGGGGGCAGAGAGGGGGAACAGAGGGAGGGGGACAGAGAGAGGGGGACAGAGAGAGGGGGACAGAGAGAGGGGTGGACAGAGAGGGAGGTACAGAGAGAGGGTGACAGATATGGCGACAGAGAGAGGGGGACAGAGAGAGGGGGACAGAGAGAGGGGGACAGAGAGAGAGGGGGAACAGAGAGAGGGGAAAGATAGAGGGGGACAGAGGGGGTGACAGAGAGATGGTGACTGGGAGGGGGCAGAGAGAGGGGTGGACAGAGAGAGAGGTACAGAGAGAGGGTGACAGATATGGCGACAGAGAGAGGGGGACAGAGAGAGGGGGACAGAGAGAGGGGGAACAGAGAGAGGGGGTACAGAGAGAGGGGGACATAGAGGTGGGGACAGAGGGAGGGGGACAGAGGGAGGGGGACAGAGGGAGGGTGGACAGAGAGATGGTGACTGGGAGGGGGCAGAGAGAGATGGGGACAGTGAGACGGGTGGACAGAGAGAGGGGGACAGAGAGAGGGAGACAGAGAGGGGGGGGAAGTGAGAGTGGGGGACAGAGAGGGGGGACAGAGAGAGAGGGGCTACAGAGAGGGGGGCAGAGAGGGGGGACAGAGGGAGGGGGACAGAGGGAGGGGGACAGAGGGAGGGTGGACAGAGAGATGCTGACTGGGAGGGGGCAGAGAGAAGTGGACAGAGTCGGGGAGACAGAGAGAGAGGGGGTCAGAAAGAGGGCGACAGAGTGAGGGGGGACAGAGAGAGGGGGACAGAGGGAGGGGGGCTGAGAGAGGGGGACAGAGTGAGTAGGTTAAGAGAGGTGGTGACTGGGAGGGGGCAGAGAGAGGGAGACAGAGAGGGGGGACAGAGAGAGGGGCTACAGAGAGAGGGGGGACAGAGAGGGGGACGGGGGGGGGCAGAGAGAGAGGGTGTCAGAAAGAAGGCGACAGAAGGAGGGGGACAGTGGGAGGGGGACAGAGAGAGGGGGACAGAGTGAGCGGGGACAGAGAGGGGGGACAGAGACGGGGGACAGAGAGGTGGAACAGAGAAGGGGGGACAGAGAGAGGGGGGGACAGAGAGAGATGGGGACAGAGAGACTGGTGGACAGAGAGAGAGAGGAACAGAGAGACGGTGACAGATATGGCGACAGAGAGAGGGGGACAGAGATAGGGGACAGAGAGAGGGGGACAGAGACGGGGGACAGAGACGTGGAACAGAGAGGAGGGGACAGAGAGAGTGGTACAGAGAGAGAGGTACAGATATGGCGACAGAGAGACGGGAACAGAGAGAGGGGGACAGAGAGAGGGGGACAGAGAGAGGGGGACAGAGAAAGGCGGGCAGAGGGAGGGGGACAGACCGAGGGAGGACAGAGAGAGGGAGACAGAGGGAGGGGGACAGAGAGGGCGATGGAGAGAGGGGGTCAGAGAGGGGTGGACGGGGGGGAACAAAGAAATGGTGACTGAGAGGGGGCAGAGAGAGGGCTACGCAGAGGGGGGCACAGAGAGAGGGGGTCAGAAAGATGGCGACAGAGAAAGGGGGACAGAATGAGGGGGACAGTGGGAGGGGAGACAGAGAGGGGGGGACAGAGGTTTGGAACAGAGAGAGGGTGGACTGAGGGGGGGCCAGAGAGACGGGGACAGAGAGAGGGGGGTCAGAGAGACAGTGACAGAGAGGGGGCACAGAGAGGGCGATAGATTTGGGGGGACAGAGAGCGGGGAACAGAGAGAGGGGGCAGAGAGAGAGGGGGTCAGAGAGAGAGGGGTACAGAGGGAGAGGGTACAGAGAGAAAGGGGGTCAGAAAGAGGGCGACAGAGAGAGGGGGACAGAGAGTGGGGGACAGAGAGAGGGGGACAGAGGGAGGGGGGATAGAGAGACGGGTGACAGAGAGATGGGGGACAGAGAGAGGGGGCAGAGGGAGGGGGACAGAGGGAGGGGAACAGAGTGAGGGGGACAGAGAGATGGTGACTGGGAGGGGGCAGAGAGAGGTGGACAGAGAGGGGGGACAGAGAGAGGGGCTACAGGGAGAGGGGGACAGAGAGGGGGACAGAGAGCGGGGGACAGAGAGAGGGGGACAGAGAGAGAGGGGTCAGAAACAAGGTGACAGAGAGAGGGGGACAGAGAGAGGGGGACAGAGAGAGGGGGAACAGAGAGAGGGGGTACAGAGAGAGGGGGACATAGAGGTGGGGACAGAGGGAGGGGGACAGAGGGAGGGGGACAGAGGGAGGGTGGACAGAGAGATGGTGACTGGGAGGGGGCAGAGAGAGATGGGGACAGTGAGACGGGTGGACAGAGAGAGGGGGACAGAGAGAGGGAGACAGAGAGGGGGGGGAAGTGAGAGTGGGGGACAGAGAGGGGGGACAGAGAGAGAGGGGCTACAGAGAGGGGGGCAGAGAGGGGGGACAGAGGGAGGGGGACAGAGGGAGGGGGACAGAGGGAGGGTGGACAGAGAGAGGGGAGACAGAGAGAGAGGGGGTCAGAAAGAGGGCGACAGAGGGAGGGGGGCTGAGAGAGGGGGACAGAGTGAGTAGGTTAAGAGAGGTGGTGACTGGGAGGGGGCAGAGAGAGGGAGACAGAGAGGGGGGACAGAGAGAGGGGCTACAGAGAGAGGGGGGACAGAGAGGGGGACGGGGGGGGGGGCAGAGAGAGAGGGTGTCAGAAAGAAGGCGACAGAGAGAGGGGGACAGAAGGAGGGGGACAGTGGGAGGGGGACAGAGAGAGGGGGACAGAGTGAGCGGGGACAGAGAGGGGGGACAGAGACGGGGGACAGAGAGGTGGAACAGAGAAGGGGGGACAGAGAGAGGGGGGGACAGAGAGAGATGGGGACAGAGAGACTGGTGGACAGAGAGAGAGGAACAGAGAGACGGTGACAGATATGGCGACAGAGAGAGGGGGACAGAGATAGGGGACAGAGAGAGGGGGACAGAGACGGGGGACAGAGACGTGGAACAGAGAGGAGGGGACAGAGAGAGTGGTGGACAGAGAGAGAGGTACAGATATGGCGACAGAGAGACGGGAACAGAGAGAGGGGGACAGAGAGAGGGGGACAGAGAGAGGGGGACAGAGAAAGGCGGGCAGAGGGAGGGGGACAGACCGAGGGAGGACAGAGAGAGGGAGACAGAGGGAGGGGGACAGAGAGGGCGATGGAGAGAGGGGGTCAGAGAGGGGTGGACGGGGGGGAACAAAGAAATGGTGACTGAGAGGGGGCAGAGAGAGGGCTACGCAGAGGGGGGCACAGAGAGAGGGGGTCAGAAAGATGGCGACAGAGAAAGGGGGACAGAATGAGGGGGACAGTGGGAGGGGAGACAGAGAGGGGGGGACAGAGGTTTGGAACAGAGAGAGGGTGGACTGAGGGGGGGCCAGAGAGACGGGGACAGAGAGAGGGGGGTCAGAGAGACAGTGACAGAGAGGGGGCACAGAGAGGGCGATAGATTTGGGGGGACAGAGAGCGGGGAACAGAGAGAGGGGGCAGAGAGAGAGGGGGTCAGAGAGAGAGGGGTACAGAGGGAGAGGGTACAGAGAGAAAGGGGGTCAGAAAGAGGGCGACAGAGAGAGGGGGACAGAGAGTGGGGGACAGAGAGAGGGGACAGAGGGAGGGGGGATAGAGAGACGGGTGACAGAGAGATGGGGGACAGAGAGAGGGGGCAGAGGGAGGGGGACAGAGGGAGGGGAACAGAGTGAGGGGGACAGAGAGATGGTGACTGGGAGGGGGCAGAGAGAGGTGGACAGAGAGGGGGGACAGAGAGAGGGGCTACAGGGAGAGGGGGACAGAGAGGGGGACAGAGAGCGGGGGACAGAGAGAGGGGGACAGAGAGAGAGGGGTCAGAAACAAGGTGACAGAGAGAGGGGGACAGAAGGAGGGGGACAGAGGGAGGGGGGCAGAGAGAGGGGGACAGAGTGAGCGGGGACAGACTGGGCGGGACAGAGAGAGGGGGACCGAGAGGGGAGACAGAGAGGGGTTGATAGAGAGGAGGGGGGGGGCAGAGAGAGATGGGGACAGAGAGAGGGGTGGACAGAGAGATAGGTACAGAGAGACGGTGACAGATATGGCGACAGAGAGAGGGGGACAGAGAGAGGGGGACAGAGAGAGGGAGACAGAGAGTGGGGGAACAGAGAGAGGGGGGGACAGAGAGGGGGGCACAGAGAGGGGGGACAGAGAGAGGGGGACAGAGTGAGCGGGGACAGACAGGGTGAACAGAGAGGGGGGACAGAGCGGGGTTGATAGAGAGGTGGGGACAGAGAGAGATGGGGACAGAGCGAGGGGTGGACAGAGAGAGAGGTACAGAGAGACAGTGACAGATATGGCGACAGAGAGAGAGGGGGACAGAGAGAAGGGGACAGAGAGAGAGAGACAGAGAGAGGGGTGGACAGAGAGAGAGGTACAGAGAGAGGGTGACAGATATGGCGACAGAGAGAGGGGGACAGAGAGAGGGGGACAGAGAGAGGGGGATCAGAGAGAGGGGAAAGAGAGAGGGGGACAGTGGGGGTGACAGAGAGATGGTGACTGGGAGGGGGCAGAGAGAGGGGTGGACAGAGAGAGAGGTACAGAGAGAGGGTGACAGATATGGCGACAGAGAGAGGGGGACAGAGAGAGGGGGGCAGAGAGAGGGGGAACAGAGAGAGGGGACAGAGAGAGGGGGACAGAGAGAGGGGGACAGACCGAGGGAGGACAGAGAGAGGGGGTCAGAGGGAGGGGGACAGACCGAGGGAGGACAGAGAGACGGTGACAGAGGGAGGGGGACAGATGGAGGGGGGACAAAGAGAGGGGGACAGAGGGTGGGGGACAGAGGGAGGGGGACAGAGAGTTGGTGACTAGGAGGGGGCAGAGAGAGGGGGACACAGAGGGGGGCACAGAGAGAGAGGGGGTCAGAAAGAAGGCGACAGCGAGAGGGGGACTGAATGAGGGGGACAGTGGGAGGGGGGACAGAGAGAGGGGGACAGAGTGAGCGGGGACAGAGAGGGGGGACAGAGAGAGGGGGACAGAGACGGGGGACAGAGAGGGGGGGCAGAGGGGGGCACAGAGAGGGGGGACAGAGAGAGGGGGACAGAATGAGGGGGACAGTGGGAGGGGAGACAGAGAGGGGGGGGACAGAGGTTTGGAACAGAGAGAGAGGTACAGAGAGACGGAGACAAATATGGCGACAGAGAGAGGGGGAACAGAATGAGGGGGACAGTGGGAGGGGGGACAGAGAGAGGGAGACAGAGAGGGGGGACAGAGAGAGGGGCTACAGAGAGAGGGGGGACAGAGAGGGGGACGGGGGGGCAGAGAGAGAGGGGGTCAGAAAGAAGGCGACAGAGAGAGGGGGACAGAAGGAGGGGGACAGAGGGAGGTGGACAGAGAGAGGGGGACAGAGAGGGGGGACAGAGAGATGGTGACTAGGAGGGAGCAGAGAGAGGGGGACACAGAGGGGGGCACAGAGAGAGAGGGGGTCAGAAATAAGGCGACAGAGAGAGGGGGACAGAATGAGGGGGACAGTGGGAGGGGGACAGAGAGAGGGGGACAGAATGAGGGGGACAGTGGGAGGGGAGACAGAGAGGGGGGGGACAGAGGTTTGGAACAGAGAGAGAGGTACAGAGAGACGGAGACAGATATGGCGACAGAGAGAGGGGGAACAGAATGAGGGGGACAGTGGGAGGGGGGACAGAGAGAGGGAGACAGAGAGGGGGGACAGAGAGAGGGGCTACAGAGAGAGGGGGGACAGAGAGGGGGACGGGGGGGCAGAGAGAGAGGGGGTCAGAAAGAAGGCGACAGAGAGAGGGGGACAGAAGGAGGGGGACAGAGGGAGGTGGACAGAGAGAGGGGGACAGAGAGGGGGGACAGAGAGATGGTGACTAGGAGGGAGCAGAGAGAGGGGGACACAGAGGGGGGCACAGAGAGAGAGGGGGTCAGAAATAAGGCGACAGAGAGAGGGGGACAGAATGAGGGGGACAGTGGGAGGGGGACAGAGAGAGGGGGACAGAGTGAGCGGGGACAGAGAGGGGGGACAGAGAAAGGGGGACAGAGACGGGGGACAGAGAGGTGGAACAGAGAGGGGGGGACAGAGAGAGGGGGGACAGAGAGACTGGTGGACAGAGAGAGAGGTACAGAGAGACGGTGACAGATATGGCGACAGAGAGAGGGGGACAGAGAGAGGGGGACAGAGAGAGAGGGACAGAGAGACGGTGACAGATATGGTGACAGAGAGAGGGGGACAGAGAGAGGGGGACAGAGAGAGGGGGACAGAGACGGGGGACAGAGACGTGGAACAGAGAGGGGGGGACAGAGAGAGTGGTACAGAGAGACGGTGACAGAGAGACGGGAACAGAGAGAGGGGGACAGAGAGAGGCGGGCAGAGGGAGGGGAACAGACCGACGGAGTACAGAGAGAGGGGGACAGAGGGAGGGGGACAGACCGAGGGAGGACAGAGAGAGGGGGACAGAGAGGGCGATGGAGAGAGGGGGTCAGAGAGGGGTGGACTGGGGGGAACAATGAAATGGTGACTGAGAGGGGGCAGAGAGAGGGCTACACAGAGGGGGGCACAGAGAGAGGGGGTCAGAAAGATGGCAACAGAGAGGGGGGACAGAATGAGGGGGACAGTGGGGGGGGAGACAGAGAGGGGGGCACAGAGGTTTGGAACAGAGAGAGGGTGGACTGAGGGGGGGCCAGAGAGACGGGGACAGAGAGAGGGGGGCAGAGAGACAGTGAGAGAGAGGGGGCAGAGAGAGGGCGATAGATTTGGGGGGACAGAAAGCGGGGAACAGAGCGAGGGGGCAGAGAGAGAGGGGGTCAGAGAGAGAGGGGTACAGAGGGAGAGGGTACAGAGAGAAAGGGGGTCAGAAAGAGGGCGACAGAGAGAGGGGGGACAGAGAGAGGGGGGCAGAGAGAAGGGGACAGAGGGACGGGGGACAGAGAGAGGGAGACAGAGAGAGGGGGCAGAGGGAGGGGGACAGAGGGAGGGGGACAGAGTGAGGGGGGACAGAGAGATGGTGACTGGGAGGGGGCAGAGAGAGGTGGACAGAGAGGGGGGACAGAGAGAGGGGCTACAGAGAGAGGAGGACAGAGAGGGGGACAGAGAGAGGGGGACAGAGAGGGGGGACAGAGAGAGAGGGGGTCAGAAAGAAGGTGACAGAGAGAGGTGGACAGAGTGAGCGGGGACAGAAGGAGGGGGACAGAGGGAGGGGGGCAGAGAGAGGGGGACAGAGTGAGCGGGGACAGACAGGGTGGGACAGAGAGAGGGGGACAGAGAGGGGGGACAGAGAGGGGTTGATAGAGAGGGGGGGACAGAGAGAGATGGGGACAGAGAGAGGGGTGGACAGAGAGAGAGGTACAGAGAGACGGTGACAGATATGGCGACAGAGAGAGGGGGACAGAGAGACGGGGACAGAGAGAGGGAGACAGAGAGTGGGGGAACAGAGAGAGGGGGGGACAGAGAGGGGGGCACAGACAGGGGGGACAGAGAGAGGGGGACAGAGTGAGCGGGGACAGACAGGGTGGACAGAGCGGGGGGACAGAGCGGGGTTGATAGAGAGGTGGGGACAGAGAGAGATGGGGACAGAGCGAGGGGTGGACAGAGAGAGCGGTACAGAGAGACAGTGACAGATATGGCGACAGAGAGAGAGGGGGACAGAGAGAGGGGGACAGAGAGAGGGGGACAGAGAGAGGGGTGGACAGAGAGAGAGGTACAGAGAGAGGGTGACAGATATGGCGACAGAGAGAGGGGGACAGAGAGAGGGGGACAGAGAGAGGGGGAACAGAGAGAAGGGAAAGAGAGAGGGGGACAGAGGGGGTGACAGAGAGATGGTGACTGGGAGGGGGCAGAGAGAGGGGTGGACAGAGAGAGAGGTACAGAGAGAGGGTGACAGATATGGCGACAGAGAGAGGGGGACAGAGAGAGGGGGACAGCGAGAGGGGGACAGAGAGAGGGGGAACAGAGAGAGGGGACAGAGAGAGGGGGACAGAGAGAGGGGGACAGACTGAGGGAGGACAGAGAGAGAGGGGGTCAGAGGGAGGGGGACAGACCGAGGGAGGACAGAGAGACGGTGACAGAGGGAGGGGGACAGATGGAGGGGGGACAAAGAGAGGGGGACAGAGGGTGGGGGTCAGAGGGAAGGGGACAGAGAGAGGGGGACAGAGACGGGGGACAGAGAGGGGGGGACAGAGGGGGGTGCAGAGAGGGGAGACAGAGAGAGGGGGAACAGAATGAGGGGGACAGTGGGAGGGGGGACAGAGAGAGGGGGGACAGAGAGAGGGGCTACAGAGAGGGGGGGACAGAGAGGGGGGGACAGAGAGAGGGGGGACAGAGGGAGGGGGGAACAGAGAAATGGTGACTGGGAGGGGGCAGAGAGAGGGAGACAGAGAGGGGGGACAGAGAGAGGGGGACAGAGAGAGGGGGACAGAGGGAGGGGGACAGACCGAGGGAGGACAGCGAGACGGTGACAGAGAGGGCGACGGAGAGAGGGGGACTGAGAGGGGGGGGCAGAGAGCGGGCGACAGAGAGGGTTGGACGTGGGGGGAACAGCGAGATGGTGACTGAGAGGGGGCAGAGAGAGGGCGATAGATTTGGGGGGACAGAGAGCGGGAAACAGAGCGAGGGGGCAGAGAGAGAGGGGGACAGAGAGAGAGGGGGACAGAGTGAGCGGGGACAGAGAGGGGGGACAGAGAAAGGGGGACAGAGACGGGGGACAGAGAGGTGGAACAGAGAGGGGGGGACAGAGAGAGGGGGGACAGAGAGAGCTGGGGACAGAGAGACTGGTGGACAGAGAGAGAGGTACAGAGAGACGGTGACAGATATGGCGACAGAGAGAGGGGGACAGAGAGAGGGGGACAGAGAGAGGGGGACAGAGACGGGGGACAGAGACGTGGAACAGAGAGGGGGGACAGAGAGAGTGGTACAGAGAGACGGTGACAGATATGGCGACAGAGAGACGGGAACAGAGAGAGGGGGACAGAGAGAGGCGGGCAGAGGGAGGGGAACAGACCGAGGGAGGACAGAGAGAGGGGGACAGAGAGGGCGATGGAGAGAGGGGGTCAGAGAGGGGTGGACTGGGGGGAACAATGAAATGGTGACTGAGAGGGGGCAGAGAGAGGGCTACACAGAGGGGGGCACAGAGAGAGGGGGTCAGAAAGATGGCAACAGAGAGGGGGGACAGAATGAGGGGGACAGTGGGGGGGAGACAGAGAGGGGGGCACAGAGGTTTGGAACAGAGAGAGGGTGGACTGAGGGGGGGCCAGAGAGACGGGGACAGAGAGAGGGGGGCAGAGAGACAGTGAGAGAGAGGGGGCAGAGAGAGGGCGATAGATTTGGGGGGACAGAAAGCGGGGAACAGAACGAGGGGGCAGAGAGAGAGGGGGTCAGAGAGAGAGGGGTACAGAGGGAGAGGGTACAGAGAGAAAGGGGGTCAGAAAGAGGGCGACAGAGAGAGGGGGGACAGAGAGAGGTGGGCAGAGAGAAGGGGACAGAGGGACGGGGGACAGAGAGAGGGAGACAGAGAGAGGGGGCAGAGGGAGGGGGACAGAGGGAGGGGGACAGAGTGAGGGGGGACAGAGAGATGGTGACTGGGAGGGGGCAGAGAGAGGTGGACAGAGAGGGGGGACAGAGAGAGGGGCTACAGAGAGAGGGGGACAGAGAGGGGGACAGAGAGAGGGGGACAGAGAGGGGGGACAGAGAGAGAGGGGGTCAGAAAGAAGGTGACAGAGAGAGGGGGACAGAAGGAGGGGGACAGAGGGAGGGGGGCAGAGAGAGGTGGACAGAGTGAGCGGGGACAGACTGGGTGGGACAGAGAGTGGGGGACCGAGAGGGGGGACAGAGAGGGGTTGATAGAGAGGGGGGGACAGAGAGAGATGGGGACAGAGAGAGGGGTGGACAGAGAGAGAGGTACAGAGAGACGGTGACAGATATGGCGACAGAGAGAGGGGGACAGAGAGACGGGGACAGAGAGAGGGAGACAGAGAGTGGGGGAACAGAGAGAGGGGGGGACAGAGAGGGGGGCACAGACAGGGGGGACAGAGAGAGGGGGACAGAGTGAGCGGGGACAGACAGGGTGGACAGAGAGGGGGGACAGAGCGGGGTTGATAGAGAGGTGGGGACAGAGAGAGATGGGGACAGAGCGAGGGGTGGACAGAGTGAGCGGTACAGAGAGACAGTGACAGATATGGCGACAGAGAGAGAGGGGGACAGAGAGAGGGGGACAGAGAGAGGGGGACAGAGAGAGGGGTGGACAGAGAGAGAGGTACAGAGAGAGGGTGACAGATATGGCGACAGAGAGAGGGGGACAGAGAGAGGGGGACAGCGAGAGGGGGACAGAGAGAGGGGGAACAGAGAGAGGGGACAGAGAGAGGGGGACAGAGAGAGGGGGACAGACTGAGGGAGGACAGAGAGAGGGGGTCAGAGGGAGGGGGACAGACCGAGGGAGGACAGAGAGACGGTGACAGAGGGAGGGGGACAGATGGAGGGGGGACAAAGAGAGGGGGACAGAGGGTGGGGGTCAGAGGGAAGGGGACAGAGAGAGGGGGACAGAGACGGGGGACAGAGAGGGGGGGACAGAGGGGGGTGCAGAGAGGGGAGACAGAGAGAGGGGGAACAGAATGAGGGGGACAGTGGGAGGGGGAACAGAGAGGAGGTGACAGAGAGGGGGGGACAGAGAGAGAGGTACAGAGAGACGGAGACAGATATGGCGACAGAGAGGGGGGAACAGAATGAGGGGGACAGTGGGAGGGGGGGCAGAGAGAGGGGGGACAGAGAGAGGGGCTACAGAGAGGGGGGGACAGAGAGGGGGGGACAGAGAGAGGGGGGACAGAGGGAGGGGGGAACAGAGAAATGGTGACTGGGAGGGGGCAGAGAGAGGGAGACAGAGAGGGGGGACAGAGAGAGGGGGACAGAGGGAGGGGGACAGACCGAGGGAGGACAGCGAGACGGTGACAGAGAGGGCGACGGAGAGAGGGGGACTGAGAGGGGGGGGCAGAGAGCGGGCGACAGAGAGGGTTGGACGTGGGGGGAACAGCGAGATGGTGACTGAGAGGGGGCAGAGAGAGGGCGATAGATTTGGGGGGACAGAGAGCGGGAAACAGAGCGAGGGGGCAGAGAGAGAGGGAGACAGAGAGAGAGGGGGACAGAGTGAGAGGGGGTACAGAGAGAAAGGGGACAGAGAGAGAGGGGGACAGAGAGAGAGGGGGACAGAGAGAGAGGGGGTCAGAGAGAGGTGGTCAGAGAGAGAGGGGGTACAGAGAGAGGGGGGACAGAGAGGGGGGGCAGAGGGGGGTACCAGAGAGGGAACAGAGACAGGGGGAGATAGAGAGGGAGCAGAAAGAGGGGGACAGAGAGAGAGAGAGGGGACAGAGAGAGAGGGGGGCAGAGAGAGAGAGAGGGGACAGAGAGAGAGGGGGGCAGAGAGAGAAGGGGCAGAGAGACGGTGACAGAGCAGGGGCAGAGAGAGGCCAACAAAGAGAGGGGACAGTGAGGAGGGGGACAGAGAGAGGGGGGGGGGGGGACGAGGGGGACAGAGAGAGAGGGGACAAAGAATCTGTGACAGAGAGGGGGCAGAGAGCGGGCGACAGAGAGAGGTGGACGGGGGGGCGAACAGAGAAATGGTGACTGAGAGGGGGCAGAGAGACGAGGACAGAGAGAGGGGGGACAGAGAGACGGTGACAGAGGGGGGTAGAGAGAGGGCGATAGAGATGGGGGAACAGAGAGCGGGTAACAGAGCGAGGGGGCAGAGAGAGGGGGTCAAAGAGAGAGAGGGGACAGTGAGAAAGAGGACAGAAGGGGGATGGGGGGACCAGAGTGGGGGGGCAGAGAGAGGGGGACAGAGCGAGAGGGAACAGAGGGATAGGGGATAGAGCGATAGTGACAGAGTAGGGGCAGAGAGAGAGCGACAGAGGGGGTGTAGTGAGAGGAGGGACAGAGAGAGGGGGACAGAGAGAGAGGGGGCAGAGAGAGGGGCACAGAGAGAGGGGGACAGAGAGAGGAGGGAGAGAGAGAGGGGGAAAGAGGGGGGCAGAGAGAGAGAGAGGGGGACAGAGAGAGGGGGACAGAGAGAGGGGGACAGAGTGGGAGAGAGGGGCAGAGAGAGAGGGACAGAGAGAGAGGGGGACAAAGACGGGGGACAGAGAGAAAGTGGGACAGAGAGAGGGGGACAGAGAGAGAGGGGGACAGACAGAGGGGGAAAGAGAGGGGGGACAGAGAGAGAGGGGGACAGAGAGAGTGGGAAGAGAGAGAGGGGCCAGAGAGAGGGGGACAGAGAGAGAGGGAAAGAGTGGGAGAGAGAGGGGGGGCAGAGAGAGAGGGACAGAGAGAGGGGGATAGAGAGAGAGGGGGACAGAGAGAGGGGGACATAGAGAGAGGGGGACAGAGACGGGGGACAGAGAGAGAGTGGGACAGACAGAGGGGGACAGAGAGAGAGGGGGACAGAGGGAGGGGGAAAGAGAGGGGGGACAGAGAGAGAGAGGGACAGAGAGAGTGGGAAGAGAGAGAGGGGGACAGAGAGAGAGGGACAGAGAGAGAGGGGGACAGAGAGAGTGGGAAGAGAGAGAGGGGGACAGGGAGAGGGGGGAACAGAGAGAGGGGGACAGAGAGAGGGGTTACAGAGAGAGGGGGACAGAGGGAGGGGGGAACAGAGAGATGGTGACTGGGAGGGGGCAGATAGAGGGAGACAGAGAGGGGGGACAGAGAGAGGGGGACAGAGAGAGGGGGACAGAGAGAGGGGGGCAGAGGGAGGGGGACAGACCGAGGGAGTACAGAGAGAGGGGGACAGAGGGAGGGGGACAGACCGAGGGAGGACAGAGAGAGGGGGGCAGAGAGGGCGATGGAGAGAGGGGGACAGAGAGGGGTGGACGGGGGGGAACAAAGAAATGGTGACTGAGAGGGGGCAGAGAGAGGGCTACAGAGAGGGGGGACGGAGAGGGGGAGACAGAGAGGGGGGACAGAGAGAGGGGGACAGAGAGAGGGGACAGAGAGCGGGCGACAGAGAGGGGTGGACGTGGGGGGAACAGCGAGATGGTGACTGAGAGGGGGCAGAGAGAGGGCTACAGAGAGGGGGGGACAGAGGTTTGGAACAGAGAGAGGGTGGACTGAGGGGGGCCAGAGAGACGGGGACAGAGAGAGGGGGGACAGAGAGAGGGGGGACAGAGAGGGGGCAGAGTGAGGGCGATAGATTTGGGGGGACAGAGAGCGGGGAACAGAGCGAGGGGGCAGAGAGAGAGGGGGTCAGAGAGAGGGGGGGACAGAGAGAGAGGGGGTCAGAAAGAGGGCGACAGAGAGAGGGGGGACAGAGAGAGGGGGACAGAGAGGGGGGGACAGAGAGAGGAGAGTAGAGAGAGGGGGACAGAGGGAGGGGGACAGACAGGGTGGGACAGAGAGAGGGGCTACAGAGAGATGGGGGACAGAGAGATGGGGTCAGAGAGAGGGGGACAGAGTGAGGGGGGACAGAGAGATGGTGACTGGGAGTGGGCAGAGAGAGGGAGAGAGATAGGGGGACAGAGAGAGGGGGACAGAGAGAGGGGGACAGAGAGAGGGGGACAGAGGGAGGGGGGACAGATGGTGACTGGGAGGGGGCAGAGAGAGTGAGACAGAGAGGGGGGACAGAGAGAGGGGGACAGAGAGAGGGGACAGAGAGCGGGCGACAGAGAGGGGTGGACGTGGGGGGAACAGCGAGATGGTGACTGACAGGGGGCAGAGAGAGGGCTACAGAGAGGGGGGAACAGAGGTTTGGAACAGAGAGAGGGTGGACTGAGGGGGGGCAGAGAGACGGGGACAGAGAGAGAGGGGGGACAGAGAGAGGGGGGACAGAGAGAGGGCAGAGAGAGGGCGATAGATTTGGGGGGACAGAGAGCGGGGAACAGAGCGAGGGGGCAGAGAGAGAGGGGGTCAGAGAGAGGGGGGGACAGAGAGAGAGGGGGTCAGAAAGAGGGCGACAGAGAGAGGGGGGACAGAGAGAGGGGGACCGAGAGGGGGGGACAGAGAGAGGAGAGTAGAGAGAGGGGGACAGAGGGAGGGGGACAGACAGGGTGGGACAGAGAGAGGGGCTACAGAGAGATGGGGGACAGAGAGATGGGGTCAGAGAGAGGGGGACAGAGTGAGGGGGGACAGAGAGATGGTGACTGGGAGTGGGCAGAGAGAGGGAGAGAGATAGGGGGACAGAGAGAGGGGGACAGAGAGAGGGGGACAGAGAGAGGGGGACAGAGGGAGGGGGGACAGAGATGGTGACTGGGAGGGGGCAGAGAGAGTGAGACAGAGAGGGGGGACAGAGAGAGGGGGACAGAGAGAGGGGGACAGAGAGAGGGGGACAGAAGGAGGGGGACTGAGGGAGGGGGACAGAGAGAGGGGGACAGAAGGAGGGGGACTGAGGGAGGGGGGACAGAGAGAGCTGGGGACAGAGAGACTGGTGGACAGAGAGAGAGGTACAGAGAGACGGTGACAGATATGGCGACAGAGAGAGGGGGACAGAGAGTGGGGGAACAGAGAGAGGGGGGGGGGACAGAGAGAGAGGTACAGAGAGACGGTGACAGATATGGCGACAGAGAGAGGGGGACAGAGAGAGGGGGACAGAGACGGGGGACAGAGACGTGGAACAGAGAGGGGGGGACAGAGAGAGTGGTACAGAGAGACGGTGACAGATATGGCGACAGAGAGACGGGAACAGAGCGAGGGGGACAGAGAGAGGCGGGCAGAGGGAGGGGAACAGACCGAGAGAGTACAGAGAGAGGGGGACAGAGGGAGGGGGACAGACCGAGGGAGGACAGAGAGAGGGGGACAGAGAGGGCGATGGAGAGAGGGGGTCAGAGAGGGGTGGACTGGGGGGAACAAAGAAATGGTGACTGAGAGGGGGCAGAGAGAGGGCTACACAGAGGGGGGCACAGAGAGAGGGGTCAGAAAGATGGCAACAGAGAGGGGGGACAGAATGAGGGGGACAGTGGGGGGGGGACAGAGAGGGGGGCACAGAGGTTTGGAACAGAGAGAGGGTGGACTGAGGGGGGGCCAGAGAGACGGGGACAGAGAGAGGGGGGACAGAGAGACAGTGAGAGAGAGGGGGCAGAGAGAGGGCGATAGATTTGGGGGGACAGAAAGCGGGGAACAGAGCGAGGGGGCAGAGAGAGAGGGGGTCAGAGAGAGAGGGGTACAGAGGGAGAGGGTACAGAGAGAAAGGGGGTCAGAAAGAGGGCGACAGAGAGAGGGGGGACAGAGAGAGGGGGACAGAGGGACGGGGACAGAGAGAGGGGGACAGAGGGAGGGGGGACAGAGAGACTGGGGACAGAGAGAGGGAGACAGAGAGAGGGGGCAGAGGGAGGGGGACAGAGGGAGGGGGACAGAGTGAGGGGGGACAGATAGATGGTGACTGGGAGGGGGCAGAGAGAGGTGGACAGAGAGGGGGCCAGAGAGAGGGGCGATAGAGAGAGGGGGACAGAGAGGGGGGACAGAGAGAGAGGGGGTCAGAAAGAAGGTGACAGAGAGAGGGGGACAGAAGGAGGGGGACAGAGGGAGGGGGGCAGAGAGCGGTGGACAGAGTGAGCGGGGACAGACTGGGTGGGACAGAGAGAGGGGGACCGAGATGGGGGACAGAGAGGGGTTGATAGAGAGGGGGGGACAGAGAGAGATGGGGACAGAGAGAGGGGTGGACAGAGAGAGAGGTACAGAGAGACGGTGACAGATATGGCGACAGAGAGAGGGGGACAGAGAGAGGGGGACAGAGAGAGGGAGACAGAGAGTGGGGGAACAGAGAGAGGGGGGGACAGAGAGGGGGGCACAGACGGGGGGACAGAGAGAGGGGGACAGAGTGAGCGGGGACAGACAGGGTGAACAGAGAGGGGGGACAGAGCGGGGTTGATAGAGAGGTGGGGACAGAGAGAGATGGGGACAGAGCGAGGGGTGGACAGAGAGAGCGGTACAGAGAGACAGTGACAGATATGGCGACAGAGAGAGAGGGGGACAGAGAGAGGGGGACAGAGAGAGGGGGACAGAGAGAAGGGTGGACAGAGAGAGAGGTACAGAGAGAGGGTGACAGATATGGCGACAGAGAGAGGGGGACAGAGAGAGGGGGACAGAGAGAGGGGGAACAGAGAGAAGGGAAAGAGAGAGGGGGACAGAGGGGGTGACAGAGAGATGGTGACTGGGAGGGGGCAGAGAGAGGGGTGGACAGAGAGAGAGGTACAGAGAGAGGGTGACAGATATGGCGACAGAGAGAGGGGGACAGAGAGAGGGGGACAGCGAGAGGGGGACAGAGAGAGGGGGACAGACTGAGGGAGGACAGAGAGAGGGGGTCAGAGGGAGGGGGACAGACCGAGGGAGGACAGAGAGACGGTGACAGAGGGAGGGGGACAGATGGAGGGGGGACAAAGAGAGGGGGACAGAGGGTGGGGGTCAGAGGGAAGGGGACAGAGAGATGGTGACTAGGAGGGGGCAGAGAGAGGGGGACACAGAGGGGGGCACAGAGAGAGAGGGTGTCAGAAAGAAGGCGACAGCGAGAGGGGGACAGAATGAGGGGGACAGTGGGGGGGGGACAGAGAGAGGGGGACAGTGTGAGTGGGGACAGAGAGGGGGGACAGAGAGAGGGGGACAGAGACGGGGGACAGAGAGGGGGGGACAGAGGGGGGGGCAGAGAGGGGGCACAGAGAGAGGGGGAACAGAATGAGGGGGACAGTGGGAGGGGGAACAGAGAGGGGGTGACAGAGAGGGGGGGACAGAGGGAGAGGTACAGAGAGACGGAGACAGATATGGCGACAGAGAGGGGGGAACAGAATGAGGGGGACAGTGGGAGGGGGGACAGAGAGAGGGGGGACAGAGAGAGGGGCTACAGAGAGGGGGGGGGAAAGAGAGGGGGGGACAGAGAGAGGGGGGACAGAGGGAGGGGGGAACAGAGAAATGGTGACTGGGAGGGGGCAGAGAGAGGGAGACAGAGAGGGGGGACAGAGAGAGGGGGACAGAGAGAGGGTGACAGAGGGAGGGGGACAGACCGAGGGAGGACAGCGAGACGGTGACAGAGAGGGCGACGGAGAGAGGGGGACAGGGGGGGGGGGCAGAGAGCGGGCGACAGAGAGGGTTGGACGTGGGGGGAACAGCGAAATGGTGACTGAGAGGGGGCAGAGAGAGGGCGATAGATTTGGGGGGACAGAGAGCGGGAAACAGAGCGAGGGGGCAGAGAGAGAGGGGGACAGAGAGAGAGGGGGTACAGAGAGAGAGGGGGACAGAGAGAGAGGGGGACAGAGAGAGAGGGGGTACAGAGAGAAAGGGGACAGAGAGAGAGAGGGGGACAGAGAGAGAGGGGGTCAGAGAGGGAGGGGGACAGAGAGAGAGGGGGACAGAGAGAGAGGGGGTCAGAGAGGGAGGGGGACAGAGAGAGAGGGGGACAGAGAGAGAGGGGGTCAGAGAGAGGTGGTCAGAGAGAGAGGGGGTACAGAGAGAGGGGGGACAGAGAGTGGGGGCAGAGGGGGGTACCACAGAGGGAACAGAGACAGGGGGAGATAGAGAGGGGGCAGAAAGAGGGGGACAGAGAGAGAGAGAGGGGACAGAGAGAGAGGGGGGCAGAGAGAGAAGGGGCATAGAGACGGTGACAGAGCAGGGGCAGAGAGAGGCCAACAAAGAGAGGGGACAGTGAGGAGGGGGACAGAGAGAGGGGGGGGGGACGAGGGGGACAGAGAGAGAGGGGACAAAGGAACTGTGACAGAGACGGGGCAGAGAGCGGGCGACAGAGAGGGGTGGACGGGGGGGGAACAGAGAAATGGTGACTGAGAGGGGGCAGAGAGACGAGGACAGAGAGAGGGGGGACAGAGAGACGGTGACAGAGAGGGGGCAGAGAGGGGGGGACAGAGAGAGGGGGGGGGGACGAGGGGGACAGAGAGAGAGGGGACAAAGGAACTGTGACAGAGACGGGGCAGAGAGCGGGCGACAGAGAGGGGTGGACGGGGGGGCGAACAGAGAAATGGTGACTGAGAGGGGGCAGAGAGACGAGGACAGAGAGAGGGGGGACAGAGAGACGGTGACAGAGGGGGGTAGAGAGGGGGGGACAGAGAGACGGTGACAGAGGGGGGTAGAGAGAGGGCGATAGAGATGGGGGAACAGAGAGCGGGTAACAGAGCGAGGGGGCAGAGAGAGGGGGTCAGAGAGAGAGAGGGGGCAGTGAGAAAGAGGACAGAAGGGGGATGGGGGGGACCAGAGTGGGGGGGCAGAGAGAGGGGGACAGAGCGAGAGGGAACAGAGGGATAGGGGACAGAGCGATAGTGACAGAGTAGGGGCAGAGAGAGAGCGACAGAGGGGGTGTAGTGAGAGGAGGGACAGAGAGAGGGGGACAGAGAGAGAGGGGGCAGAGAGAGGGGGACAGAGAGAGAGGGGGCAGAGAGAGGGGGACAGAGAGAGAGGGGGCAGAGAGAGGGGGACAGAGAGAGGGGGACAGAGAGAGGAGGGAGAGAGAGAGGGGGAAAGAGGGGGGCAGAGAGAGAGAGAGGGGGACAGAGAGAGGGGGACAGAGAGAGGGGGACAGAGTGGGAGAGAGGGGGCAGAGAGAGAGGGACAGAGAGAGAGGGGGACAAAGACGGGGGACAGAGGGAGAGTGGGACAGAGAGAGGGGGACAGAGAGAGAGGGGGACAGACAGAGGGGGAAAGAGAGGGGGGACAGAGAGAGAGGGGGACAGAGAGAGTGGGAAGAGAGAGAGGGGCCAGAGAGAGGGGGACAGAGAGAGAGGGAAAGAGTGGGAGAGAGAGGGGGGCAGAGAGAGAGGGACAGAGAGAGGGGGACTGAGAGAGAGGGGTACAGAGAGAGGGGGACATAGAGAGAGGGGGACAGAGACGGGGGACAGAGAGAGAGTGGGACAGGCAGAGGGGGACAGAGAGAGAGGGGGACAGAGGGAGGGGGAAAGAGAGGGGGGACAGAGAGAGAGAGGGACAGAGAGAGTGGGAAGAGAGAGAGGGGGACAGAGAGAGAGGCACAGAGAGAGAGGGGGACAGAGAGAGTGGGAAGAGAGAAAGGGGGACAGGGAGAGGGGGGAACAGAGAGAGGGGGACAGAGAGAGGGGTTACAGAGAGAGGGGGACAGAGAGGGGGACAGAGAGAGGGGGACAGAGAGAGGGGGACAGAGAGGGGGACAGAGAGAGGGGGACAGAGAGAGGGGGACAGAGAGAGAGGGGGTCAGAAAGAAGGTGACAGAGAGAGGGGGACAGAAGGAGGGGGACAGAGGGAGGGGGGACAGAGAGAGGGGGACAGAGTGAGCGAGGACAGACAGGGTGGGCAGAGAGAGGGGGACAGAGAGGGGGGACAGAGAGGGGTTGATAGAGAGGGGGTGGACAGAGAGAGAGGTACAGAGAGACGGTGACAGATATGGCGACAGAGAGATGGGGTCAGAGAGAGGGGACAGAGGGAGGGGGGACAGAGATGGTGACTGGGAGGGGGCAGAGAGAGGGAGACAGAGAGGGGGGACAGAGAGAGGGGATACAGAGAGAGGGGGGACAGAGAGGGGGACAGAGAGAGGGGGACAGAGAGAGGGGGACAGAGAGAGAGGGGGTCAGAAAGAAGGTGACAGAGAGAGGGGGACAGAAGGAGGGGGACAGAGGGAGGGGGGACAGAGAGAGGGGGACAGAGTGAGCGGGGACAGACAGGGTGGGCAGAGAGAGGGGGACAGAGAGGGGGGACAGAGAGGGGTTGATAGAGAGGGGGGGGGGACAGAGAGAGATGGGGAAAGAGAGAGGGGTGGACAGAGAGAGAGGTACAGAGAGACGGTGACAGATATGGCGACAGAGAGAGGGGGACAGAGAGAGGGGAACAGAGAGAGGGGGACAGAGAGAGGGGTTACAGAGAGATGGGGACAGAGGGAGGGGGAACAGAGAGATGGTGACTGGGAGCGGGCAGATAGAGGGAGACAGAGGGGGGGGACAGAGAGAGGGGGACAGAGAGAGGGGGACAGAGAGAGGGGGGCAGAGGGAGGGGGACAGACCGAGGGAGTACAGAGAGAGGGGGACAGAGGGAGGGGGACAGACCGAGGGAGGACAGAGAGAGGGGGGCAGAGAGGGCGATGGAGAGCGGGGGACAGAGAGGGGTGGACGGGGGGGAACAAAGAAATGGTGACAGAGAGGGGGCAGAGAGAGGGCTACAGAGAGGGGGGACAGAGAGGGGGAGACAGAGAGGGGGGACAGAGAGAGGGGGTCAGAGAGAGGGGACAGAGAGCGGGCGACAGAGAGGGGTGGACGTGGGGGGAACAGCGAGATGGTGACTGAGAGGGGGCAGAGAGAGGGCTACAGAGAGGGGGGGACAGAGGTTTGGAACAGAGAGAGGGTGGACTGAGGGGGGGCAGAGAGACGGGGACAGAGAGAGGGGGGACAGAGAGAGGGGGGACAGAGAGGGGGCAGAGAGAGGGCGATAGATTTGGGGGGACAGAGAGCGGGGAACAGAGCGAGGGGGCAGAGAGAGAGGGGGTCAGAGAGAGGGGGGGACAGAGAGAGAGGGGGTCAGAAAGAGGGCGACAGAGAGAGGGGGGACAGAGAGAGGGGGACCGAGAGGGGGGGACAGAGAGAGGAGAGTAGAGAGAGGGGGACAGAGGGAGGGGGACAGACAGGGTGGGACAGAGAGAGGGGCTACAGAGAGATGGGGGACAGAGAGATGGGGTCAGAGAGAGGGGGACAGAGTGAGGGGGGACAGAGAGATGGTGACTGGGAGTGGGCAGAGAGAGGGAGAGAGATAGGGGGACAGAGAGAGGGGGACAGAGAGAGGGGGACAGAGAGAGGGGGAGAGAGGGAGGGGGGACAGAGATGGTGACTGGGAGGGGGCAGAGAGAGAGTGGGACAGAGAGAGGGGGACAGGGAGAGGGGGACAGAGAGAGGTGGAAAGAGAGGGGGGACAGAGAGAGAGGGGGACAGAGAGAGTGGGAAGAGAGAGAGGGGGACAGAGAGAGGGGGGACAGAGAGAGGGGGACAGAGAGAGAGGGGAACAGAGAGAGGGGGGCAGAGAGAGGTGGACAGAGTGAGCGGGGACAGACTGGGTGGGACAGAGAGAGGGGGACCGAGATGGGGGACAGAGAGGGGTTGATAGAGAGGGGGGGACAGAGAGAGATGGGGACAGAGAGAGGGGTGGACAGAGAGAGAGGTACAGAGAGACGGTGACAGATATGGCGACAGAGAGAGGGGGACAGAGAGAGGGGGACAGAAGGAGGGGGACAGAGGGAGGGGGGCAGAGAGAGGTGGACAGAGTGAGCGGGGACAGACTGGGTGGGACAGAGAGAGGGAGACCGAGATGGGGGACAGAGAGGGGTTGATAGAGAGGGGGGGACAGAGAGAGATGGGGACAGAGAGAGGGGTGGACAGAGAGAGAGGTACAGAGAGACGGTGACAGATATGGCGACAGAGAGAGGGGGACAGAGAGAGGGGGACAGAGAGAGGGAGACAGAGAGTGGGGGAACAGAGAGAGGGGGGGACAGAGAGGGGGGCACAGACGGGGGGACAGAGAGAGGGGGACAGAGTGAGCGGGGACAGACAGGGTGAACAGAGAGGGGGGACAGAGCGGGGTTGATAGAGAGGTGGGGACAGAGAGAGATGGGGACAGAGCGAGGGGTGGACAGAGAGAGCGGTACAGAGAGACAGTGACAGATATGGCGACAGAGAGAGAGGGGGACAGAGAGAGGGGGACAGAGAGAGGGGGACAGAGAGAAGGGTGGACAGAGAGAGAGGTACAGAGAGAGGGTGACAGATATGGCGACAGAGAGAGGGGGACAGAGAGAGGGGGACAGAGAGAGGGGGAACAGAGAGAAGGGAAAGAGAGAGGGGGACAGAGGGGGTGACAGAGAGATGGTGACTGGGAGGGGGCAGAGAGAGGGGTGGACAGAGAGAGAGGTACAGAGAGAGGGTGACAGATATGGCGACAGAGAGAGGGGGACAGAGAGAGGGGGACAGCGAGAGGGGGACAGAGAGAGGAGGAACAGAGAGAGGGGACAGAGAGAGGGGGACAGAGAGAGGGGGACAGACTGAGGGAGGACAGAGAGAGGGGGTCAGAGGGAGGGGGACAGACCGAGGGAGGACAGAGAGACGGTGACAGAGGGAGGGGGACAGATGGAGGGGGGACAAAGAGAGGGGGACAGAGGGTGGGGGTCAGAGGGAAGGGGACAGAGAGATGGTGACTAGGAGGGGGCAGAGAGAGGGGGACACAGAGGGGGGCACAGAGAGAGAGGGTGTCAGAAAGAAGGCGACAGCGAGAGGGGGACAGAATGAGGGGGACAGTGGGGGGGGGGACAGAGAGAGGGGGACAGTGTGAGTGGGGACAGAGAGGGGGGACAGAGAGAGGGGGACAGAGACGGGGGACAGAGAGGGGGGGACAGAGGGGGGGGCAGAGAGGGGGCACAGAGAGAGGGGGAACAGAATGAGGGGGACAGTGGGAGGGGGAACAGAGAGGGGGTGACAGAGAGGGGGGGACAGAGGGAGAGGTACAGAGAGACAGAGACAGATATGGCGACAGAGAGGGGGGAACAGAATGAGGGGGACAGTGGGAGGGGGGACAGAGAGAGGGGGGACAGAGAGAGGGGCTACAGAGAGGGGGGGGGAAAGAGAGGGGGGGACAGAGAGAGGGGGGACAGAGGGAGGGGGGACAGAGGGAGGGGGGAACAGAGAAATGGTGACTGGGAGGGGGCAGAGAGAGGGAGACAGAGAGGGGGGACAGAGAGAGGGGGACAGAGAGAGGGTGACAGAGGGAGGGGGACAGACCGAGGGAGGACAGCGAGACGGTGACAGAGAGGGCGACGGAGAGAGGGGGACAGGGGGGGGGGGCAGAGAGCGGGCGACAGAGAGGGTTGGACGTGGGGGGAACAGCGAAATGGTGACTGAGAGGGGGCAGAGAGAGGGCGATAGATTTGGGGGGACAGAGAGCGGGAAACAGAGCGAGGGGGCAGAGAGAGAGGGGGACAGAGAGAGAGGGGGACAGAGTGAGAGGGGGTACAGAGAGAGAGGGGGACAGAGAGAGAGGGGGACAGAGAGAGAGGGGGTACAGAGAGAAAGGGGACAGAGAGAGAGAGGGGGACAGAGAGAGAGGGGGTCAGAGAGGGAGGGGGACAGAGAGAGAGGGGGACAGAGAGAGAGGGGGTCAGAGAGGGAGGGGGACAGAGAGAGAGGGGGACAGAGAGAGAGGGGGTCAGAGAGAGGTGGTCAGAGAGAGAGGGGGTACAGAGAGAGGGGGGACAGAGAGTGGGGGCAGAGGGGGGTACCACAGAGGGAACAGAGACAGGGGGAGATAGAGAGGGGGCAGAAAGAGGGGGACAGAGAGAGAGAGAGGGGACAGAGAGAGAGGGGGGCAGAGAGAGAAGGGGCATAGAGACGGTGACAGAGCAGGGGCAGAGAGAGGCCAACAAAGAGAGGGGACAGTGAGGAGGGGGACAGAGAGAGGGGGGGGGGGACGAGGGGGACAGAGAGAGAGGGGACAAAGGAACTGTGACAGAGACGGGGCAGAGAGCGGGCGACAGAGAGGGGTGGACGGGGGGGCGAACAGAGAAATGGTGACTGAGAGGGGGCAGAGAGACGAAGACAGAGAGAGGGGGGACAGAGAGACGGTGACAGAGAGGGGGCAGAGAGGGGGGGACAGAGAGAGGGGGGGACAGAGAGAGGGGGGGGGGGACGAGGGGGACAGAGAGAGAGGGGACAAAGGAACTGTGACAGAGACGGGGCAGAGAGCGGGCGACAGAGAGGGGTGGACGGGGGGGCGAACAGAGAAATGGTGACTGAGAGGGGGCAGAGAGACGAGGACAGAGAGAGGGGGGACAGAGAGACGGTGACAGAGGGGGGTAGAGAGGGGGGGACAGAGAGACGGTGACAGAGGGGGGTAGAGAGAGGGCGATAGAGATGGGGGAACAGAGAGCGGGTAACAGAGCGAGGGGGCAGAGAGAGGGGGTCAGAGAGAGAGAGGGGGCAGTGAGAAAGAGGACAGAAGGGGGATGGGGGGGACCAGAGTGGGGGGGCAGAGAGAGGGGGGACAGAGGGAGGGGGGAACAGAGAAATGGTGACTGGGAGGGGGCAGAGAGAGGGAGACAGAGAGGGGGGACAGAGAGAGGGGGACAGAGAGAGGGTGACAGAGGGAGGGGGACAGACCGAGGGAGGACAGCGAGACGGTGACAGAGAGGGCGACGGAGAGAGGGGGACAGGGGGGGGGGCAGAGAGCGGGCGACAGAGAGGGTTGGACGTGGGGGGAACAGCGAAATGGTGACTGAGAGGGGGCAGAGAGAGGGCGATAGATTTGGGGGGACAGAGAGCGGGAAACAGAGCGAGGGGGCAGAGAGAGAGGGGGACAGAGAGAGAGGGGTACAGAGTGAGAGGGGGTACAGAGAGAGAGGGGGACACAGAGAGAGGGGGACAGAGTGAGAGGGGGTACAGAGAGAGAGGGGGACAGAGAGAGAGGGGGACAGAGAGAGAGGGGGACAGAGAGAGAGGGGGTACAGAGAGAAAGGGGACAGAGAGAGAGAGGGGGACAGAGAGAGAGGGGGACAGAGAGAGAGGGGGTCAGAGAGGGAGGGGGACAGAGAGAGAGGGGGACAGAGAGAGAGGGGGTCAGAGAGAGGTGGTCAGAGAGAGAGGGGGTACAGAGAGATGGGGGACAGAGAGTGGGGGCAGAGGGGGGTACCACAGAGGGAACAGAGACAGGGGGAGATAGAGAGGGGGCAGAAAGAGGGGGACAGAGAGAGAGAGAGGGGACAGAGAGAGAGGGGGGCAGAGAGAGAAGGGGCAGAGAGACGGTGACAGAGCAGGGGCAGAGAGAGGCCAACAAAGAGAGGGGACAGTGAGGAGGGGGACAGAGAGAGGGGGGACAGAGAGGGGGGGGGGGGACGAGGGGGACAGAGAGAGAGGGGACAAAGGAACTGTGACAGAGACGGGGCAGAGAGCGGGCGACAGAGAGGGGTGGACGGGGGGGCGAACAGAGAAATGGTGACTGAGAGGGGGCAGAGAGACGAGGACAGAGAGAGGGGGGACAGAGAGACGGTGACAGAGAGGGGGCAGAGAGGGGGGGACAGAGAGACGGTGACAGAGGGGGGTAGAGAGAGGGCGATAGAGATGGGGGAACAGAGAGCGGGTAACAGAGCGAGGGGGCAGAGAGAGGGGGTCAGAGAGAGAGACGGGGCAGTGAGAAAGAGGACAGAAGGGGGATGGGGGGGACCAGAGTGGGGGGGCAGAGAGAGGGGGACAGAGCGAGAGGGAACAGAGGGATAGGGGACAGAGCGATAGTGACAGAGTAGGGGCAGAGAGAGAGCGACAGAGGGGGTGTAGTGAAAGGAGGGACAGAGAGAGGGGGACAGAGAGAGAGGGGGCAGAGACAGGGGGACAGAGAGAGGGGGACAGAGAGAGGAGGGAGAGAGAGAGGGGGAAAGAGGGGGGCAGAGAGAGAGAGAGGGGGACAGAGAGAGGGGGACAGAGAGAGGGGGACAGAGTGGGAGAGAGGGGGCAGAGAGAGAGGGACAGAGAGAGAGGGGGACAAAGACGGGGGACAGAGAGAGAGTGGGACAGAGAGAGGGGGACAGAGAGAGAGGGGGACAGAGAGAGAGGGGGACAGACAGAGGGGGAAAGAGAGGGGGGACAGAGAGAGAGGGGGACAGAGAGAGTGGGAAGAGAGAGAGGGGCCAGAGAGAGGGGGACAGAGAGAGAGGGGGACAGACAGAGGGGGAAAGAGAGGGGGGACAGAGAGAGAGGGGGACAGAGAGAGTGGGAAGAGAGAGAGGGGCCAGAGAGAGAGGGACAGAGAGAGGGGGACTGAGAGAGAGGGGTACAGAGAGAGGGGGACATAGAGAGAGGGGGACAGAGACGGGGGACAGAGAGAGAGTGGGACAGGCAGAGGGGGACAGAGAGAGAGGGGGACAGAGGGAGGGGGAAGAGAGAGAGGGGGACAGAGAGAGAGGGACAGAGAGAGAGGGGGACAGAGAGAGTGGGAAGAGAGAGAGGGGGACAGGGAGAGGGGGGAACAGAGAGAGGGGGACAGAGAGAGGGGTTACAGAGAGAGGGGGACAGAGAGGGGGACAGAGAGAGGGGGACAGAGAGAGGGGGACAGAGAGGGGGACAGAGAGAGGGGGACAGAGAGAGGGGGACAGAGAGAGAGGGGGTCAGAGAGAGTGGGAAGAGAGAGAGGGGGACAGAGAGAGAGGGACAGAGAGAGAGGGGGACAGAGAGAGTGGGAAGAGAGAGAGGGGGACAGGGAGAGGGGGGAACAGAGAGAGGGGGACAGAGAGAGGGGTTACAGAGAGAGGGGGACAGAGAGGGGGACAGAGAGAGGGGGACAGAGAGAGGGGGACAGAGAGAGAGGGGGTCAGAAAGAAGGTGACAGAGAGAGGGGGACAGAGAGAGAGGGGGTCAGAAAGAAGGTGACAGAGAGAGGGGGACAGAAGGAGGGGGACAGAGGGAGGGGGGACAGAGAGAGGGGGACAGAGTGAGCGAGGACAGACAGGGTGGGCAGAGAGAGGGGGACAGAGAGGGGGGACAGAGAGGGGTTGATAGAGAGGGGGTGGACAGAGAGAGAGGTACAGAGAGACGGTGACAGATATGGCGACAGAGAGATGGGGTCAGAGAGAGGGGACAGAGGGAGGGGGGACAGAGATGGTGACTGGGAGGGGGCAGAGAGAGGGAGACAGAGAGGGGGGACAGAGAGAGGGGATACAGAGAGAGGGGGGACAGAGAGGGGGACAGAGAGAGGGGGACAGAGAGAGGGGGACAGAGAGAGAGGGGGTCAGAAAGAAGGTGACAGAGAGAGGGGGACAGAAGGAGGGGGACAGAGGGAGGGGGGACAGAGAGAGGGGGACAGAGTGAGCGGGGACAGACAGGGTGGGCAGAGAGAGGGGGACAGAGAGGGGGGACAGAGAGGGGTTGATAGAGAGGGGGGGGGGGACAGAGAGAGATGGGGAAAGAGAGAGGGGTGGACAGAGAGAGAGGTACAGAGAGACGGTGACAGATATGGCGACAGAGAGAGGGGGACAGAGAGAGGGGGACAGAGAGAGGGGAACAGAGAGAGGGGGACAGAGAGAGGGGTTACAGAGAGAGGGGGACAGAGGGAGGGGGAACAGAGAGATGGTGACTGGGAGCGGGCAGATAGAGGGAGACAGGGGGGGGGACAGAGAGAGGGGGACAGAGAGAGGGGGACAGAGAGAGGGGGGCAGAGGGAGGGGGACAGACCGAGGGAGTACAGAGAGAGGGGGACAGAGGGAGGGGGACAGACCGAGGGAGGACAGAGAGAGGGGGGCAGAGAGGGCGATGGAGAGCGGGGGACAGAGAGGGGTGGACGGGGGGGAACAAAGAAATGGTGACAGAGAGGGGGCAGAGAGAGGGCTACAGAGAGGGGGGACAGAGAGGGGGAGACAGAGAGGGGGGACAGAGAGAGGGGGTCAGAGAGAGGGGACAGAGAGCGGGCGACAGAGAGGGGTGGACGTGGGGGGAACAGCGAGATGGTGACTGAGAGGGGGCAGAGAGAGGGCTACAGAGAGGGGGGGACAGAGGTTTGGACTGAGGGGGGGCAGAGAGACGGGGACAGAGAGAGGGGGGACAGAGAGAGGGGGGACAGAGAGGGGGCAGAGAGAGGGCGATAGATTTGGGGGGACAGAGAGCGGGGAACAGAGCGAGGGGGCAGAGAGAGAGGGGGTCAGAGAGAGGGGGACCGAGAGGGGGGGACAGAGAGAGGAGAGTAGAGAGAGGGGGACAGAGGGAGGGGGACAGACAGGGTGGGACAGAGAGAGGGGCTACAGAGAGATGGGGGACAGAGAGATGGGGTCAGAGAGAGGGGGACAGAGTGAGGGGGGACAGAGAGATGGTGACTGGGAGTGGGCAGAGAGAGGGAGAGAGATAGGGGGACAGAGAGAGGGGGACAGAGAGAGGGGGACAGAGAGAGGGGGAGAGAGGGAGGGGGGACAGAGATGGTGACTGGGAGGGGGCAGAGAGAGAGTGGGACAGAGAGAGGGGGACAGGGAGAGGGGGACAGAGAGAGGTGGAAAGAGAGGGGGGACAGAGAGAGAGGGGGACAGAGAGAGTGGGAAGAGAGAGAGGGGGACAGAGAGAGGGGGGACAGAGAGAGGGGGACAGAGAGAGAGGGGAACAGAGAGAGGGGGGACAGAGAGAGTGGTTACAGATAGAGGGGGACAGAGGGAGGGGGGATCAGAGAGACGGTGACAGATATGGCGACAGAGAGAGGGGGAAAGAGAGCAGGGAACAGAGCGAGGGGGCAGAGAGAGAGGGGGTCAGAGAGAGAGGGGGACAGAGAGAGAGGGGGACATAGAGAGAGGGGGAACAAAGAGAGAGGTGGACAGAGGGGGTGACAGAGAGAGAGGGGGTCAGAAAGAGGGCGACAGAGAGAGGCGGGACAGTGAGAGGGGGACAGAGAGAGGGGGACAGAGGGAAGAGGGCAGAGAGAGGGGGACAGAGGGAGGGGGACAGAGGGAGGGGGGACAGAGAGAGGGGGAAAAAAAGAAAGAGGTTGACTGAGGGAGGGGGGATCAGAGAGACGGTGACAGATATGGCGACAGAGAGAGGGGGAAAGAGAGCGGGGAACAGAGCGAGGGGGCAGAGAGAGAGGGGGTCAGAGAGAGAGGGGGACAGAGAGAGAGGGGGACATAGAGAGAGGGGGAACAAAGAGAGAGGTGGACAGAGGGGGTGACAGAGAGAGAGGGGGTCAGAAAGAGGGCGACAGAGAGAGGGGGGACAGAGAGAGGGGGACAGAGAGGGGGGACAGAGAGAGGAGAGTAGAGAGAGGGGGACAGAGGGAGGGGGACAGACAGGGTGGGACAGAGAGAGGGGCTACAGAGAGATGGGGGACAGAGAGATGGGGTCAGAGAGAGGGGGACAGAGTGAGGGGGACAGAGAGATGGTGACTGGGAGTGGGCAGAGAGAGGGAGAGAGATAGGGGGACAGAGAGAGGGGGACAGAGAGAGGGGGACAGAGAGAGGGGGCAGAGGGAGGGGGGACAGAGATGGTGACTGGGAGGGGGCAGAGAGAGGGAGACAGAGAGGGGGGACAGAGAGAGGGGATACAGAGAGAGGGGGGACAGAGAGGGGGACAGAGAGAGGGGGACAGAGAGAGGGGGACAGAGAGAGAGGGGGTCAGAAAGAAGGTGACAGAGAGAGGGGGACAGAAGGAGGGGGACAGAGGGAGGGGGGACAGAGAGAGGGGGGACAGAGTGAGCGGGGACAGACAGGGTGGGCAGAGAGAGGGGGACAGAGAGGGGGGACAGAGAGGGGTTGATAGAGAGGGGGGGGGCAGAGAGAGATGGGGAAAGAGAGAGGGGTGGACAGAGAGAGAGGTACAGAGAGGGTGACAGATATGGCGACAGAGAGAGGGGGACAGAGAGAGGGGGACAGAGAGAGGGGAACAGAGAGAGGGGGAACAGAGAGAGAGGGACAGAGGGAGGGGGAACAGATAGATGGTGACTGGGAGCGGGCAGATAGAGGGAGACAGGGGGGGGGACAGAGAGAGGGGGACAGAGAGAGGGGGACAGAGAGAGGGGGGCAGAGGGAGGGGGACAGACGGAGGGAGTACAGAGAGAGGGGGACAGAGGGAGGGGGACAGACCGAGGGAGGACAGAGAGAGGGGGGCAGAGAGGGCGATGGAGAGCGGGGGACAGAGAGGGGTGGACGGGGGGAACAAAGAAATGGTGACTGAGAGGGGGCAGAGAGAGGGCTACAGAGAGGGGGGACAGAGAGGGGGAGACAGAGAGAGGGGGACAGAGAGAGGGGACAGAGAGCGGGCGACAGAGAGGGGTGGACGTGGGGGGAACAGCGAGATGGTGACTGAGAGGGGGCAGAGAGAGGGCTACAGAGAGGGGGGGACAGAGGTTTGGAACAGAGAGAGGGTGGACTGAGGGGGGTGCAGAGAGACGGGGACAGAGAGAGGGGGGACAGAGAGAGGGGGGACAGAGAGGGGTCAGAGAGAGCGCGATAGATTTGGGGGGACAGAGAGCGGGGAACAGAGCGAGGGGGCAGAGAGAGAGGGGGTCAGAGAGAGGGGGGGACAGAGAGAGAGGGGGTCAGAAAGAGGGCGACAGAGAGAGGGGGGACAGAGAGAGGGGGACAGAGAGGGGGGGACAGAGAGAGGAGAGTAGAGAGAGGGGGACAGAGGGAGGGGGACAGACAGGGTGGGACAGAGAGAGGGGCTACAGAGAGATGGGGGACAGAGAGATGGGGTCAGAGAGAGGGGGACAGAGTGAGGGGGGACAGAGAGATGGTGACTGGGAGTGGGCAGAGAGAGGGAGAGAGATAGGGGGACAGAGAGAGGGGGACAGAGAGAGGGGGACAGAGAGAGGGGGAGAGAGGGAGGGGGGACAGAGATGGTGACTGGGAGGGGGCAGAGAGAGAGTGGGACAGAGAGAGGGGGACAGGGAGAGGGGGACAGAGAGAGGTGGAAAGAGAGGGGGGACAGAGAGAGAGGGGGACAGAGAGAGTGGGAAGAGAGAGAGGGGGACAGAGAGAGGGGGGACAGAGAGAGGGGGACAGAGAGAGAGGGGAACAGAGAGAGGGGGGATAGAGAGAGTGGTTACAGATAGAGGGGGACAGAGGGAGGGGGGATCAGAGAGACGGTGACAGATATGGCGACAGAGAGAGGGGTAAAGAGAGCGGGGAAAAGAGCGAGGGGGCAGAGAGAGGGGGGGTCAGAGAGAGAGGGGGACAGAGAGAGAGGGGGACATAGAGAGAGGGGGAACAAAGAGAGAGGTGGACAGAGGGGGTGACAGAGAGAGAGGGGGTCAGAAAGAGGGCGACAGAGAGAGGCGGGACAGTGAGAGGGGGACAGAGAGAGGGGGACAGAGGGAGGAGGGCAGAGAGAGGGGGACAGAGGGAGGGTGACAGAGGGAGGGGGGACAGAGAGAGGGGGAAAAAAAGAAAGAGGTTGACTGAGGGAGGAGGGCAGAGAGAGGGGAAAGAGGGAGGGGGACAGAGTGGGAGAGAGGGGGGCAGAGTGGGAGAGGGGGGCAGAGAGAGAGGGACAGAGAGAGAGGGGGCAGAGACGGGGGACAGAGAGAGAGTGGGACAGAGAGAGGGGGACAGTGAGGGGGGGGACAGAGTCAGGGAACAGAGAGAGTGTGGGACAGAGAGAGGGGGACAGAGAGAGGGGGAAAGAGAGGGAGGACAGAGAGAGAGGGGGACAGAGAGAGTGGGAAGAGAGAGATGGGCCAGAGAGAGAGGGACAGAGAGAGAGGGGGGCAGAGAGAGAGGGGGACAGAGAGAGGGGGACAGAGAGAGCGGGAGACAGAGAGAGAGGGACAGACAGAGGGGGACAGAGAGAGAGGGGGACAGAGAGAGGGGGAAAGAGAGGGGGGACAGAGAGGGAGGGGGACAGAGAGAGTGGGAAGAGAGAGAGGGGGACAGAGAGAGGGGGGACAGAGAGAGAGGTGGTCAGAAAGAGGGCGACAGAGAGAGGGGGGACAGAGAGAGGGGGACAGAGAGGGGGGGACAGAGAGAGGAGAGTAGAGAGAGGGGGACAGAGGGAGGGGGACAGACAGGGTGGGACAGAGAGAGGGGCTACAGAGAGATGGGGGACAGAGAGATGGGGTCAGAGAGAGGGGGACAGAGTGAGGGGGGACAGAGAGATGGTGACTGGGAGTGGGCAGAGAGAGGGAGAGAGATAGGGGGACAGAGAGAGGGGGACAGAGAGAGGGGGACAGAGAAGGGGACAGAGAGAGGGGGACAGAGAGAGGGGGACAGAGAGAGAGGGGGTCAGAAAGAAGGTGACAGAGAGAGGGGGACAGAAGGAGGGGGACAGAGGTAGGGGGGACAGAGAGAGGGGGACAGAGTGAGCGGGGACAGACAGGGTGGGCAGAGAGAGGGGGACAGAGAGGGGGGACAGAGAGGGGTTGATAGAGAGGGGGGGGACAGAGAGAGATGGGGAAAGAGAGAGGGGTGGACAGAGAGAGAGGTACAGAGAGACGGTGACAGATATGGCGACAGAGAGATGGGGTCAGAGAGAGGGGGACAGAGGGAGGGGGGACAGAGATGGTGACTGGGAGGGGGCAGAGAGAGGGAGACAGAGAGGGGGGACAGAGAGAGGGGATACAGAGAGAGGGGGGACAGAGAGGGGGACAGAGAGAGGGGGACAGAGAGAGGGGGACAGAGAGAGAGGGGGTCAGAAAGAAGGTGACAGAGAGAGGGGGACAGAAGGAGGGGGACAGAGGGAGGGGGGACAGAGAGAGGGGGGACAGAGAGGGGGACAGAGAGAGGGGGACAGAGAGAGGGGGACAGAGAGAGAGGGGGTCAGAAAGAAGGTGACAGAGAGAGGGGGACAGAAGGAGGGGGACAGAGGGAGGGGGGACAGAGAGAGGGGGACAGAGTGAGCGGGGACAGACAGGGTGGGCAGAGAGAGGGGGACAGAGAGGGGGGACAGAGAGGGGTTGATAGAGAGGGGGGGACAGAGAGAGATGGGGAAAGAGAGAGGGGTGGACAGAGAGAGAGGTACAGAGAGACGGTGAGAGATATGGCGACAGAGAGAGGGGGACAGAGAGAGGGGGACAGAGAGAGGGGAACAGAGAGAGGGGGACTGAGAGAGGGGTTACAGAGAGAGGGGGACAGAGGGAGGGGGAACAGAGAGATGGTGACTGGGAGCAGGCAGATAGAGGGAGACAGAGGGGGGGGACAGAGAGAGGGGGACAGAGAGAGGGGGACAGAGAGAGGGGGGCAGAGGGAGGGGGACAGACCGAGGGAGTACAGAGAGAGGGGGACAGAGGGAGGGGGACAGACCGAGGGAGGACAGAGAGAGGGGGGCAGAGAGGGCGATGGAGAGCGGGGGACAGAGAGGGGTGGACGGGGGGGAACAAAGAAATGGTGACTGAGAGGGGGCAGAGAGAGGGCTACAGAGAGGGGGTCAGAGAGGGGGAGACAGAGAGGGGGGACAGAGAGAGGTGGACAGAGAGAGGGTCAGGGAGCGGGCGACAGAGAGGGGTGGACGTGGGGGGAACAGCGAGATGGTGACTGAGAGGGGGCAGAGAGAGGGCTACAGAGAGGGGGGGACAGAGGTTTGGAACAGAGAGAGTGTGGACTGAGTGGGGGGCAGAGAGACGGGGACAGAGAGAGGGGGGACAGAGAGAGGGGGGACAGAGAGGGGGCAGAGAGAGGGCGATAGATTTGGGGGGACAGAGAGCGGGGAACAGAGCGAGGGGGCAGAGAGAGAGGGGGTCAGAGAGAGGGGGGACAGAGAGAGAGGGGGTCAGAAAGAGGGCGACAGAGAGAGAGGGGGGACAGAGAGAGGGGGACAGAGAGGGGGGGACAGAGAGAGGAGAGTAGAGAGAGGGGGACAGAGGGAGGGGGACAGACAGGGTGGGACAGAGAGAGGGGCTACAGAGAGATGGGGGACAGAGAGATGGGGTCAGAGAGAGGGGAACAGAGTGAGGGGGGACAGAGAGATGGTGACTGGGAGTGGGCAGAGAGAGGGAGAGAGATAGGGGGACAGAGAGAGGGGGACAGAGAGAGGGGGACAGAGAGAGGGGGAGAGAGGGAGGGGGGACAGAGATGGTGACTGGGAGGGGGCAGAGAGAGAGTGGGACAGAGAGAGGGGGACAGGGAGAGGGGGACAGAGAGAGATGGAAAGAGAGGGGGGACAGAGAGAGAGGGGGACAGAGAGAGTGGGAAGAGAGAGAGGGGGACAGAGAGAGGGGGGACAGAGAGAGGGGGACAGAGAGAGAGGGGAACAGAGAGATGGGGGACAGAGAGAGTGGTTACAGATAGAGGGGGACAGAGGGAGGGGGGATCAGAGAGACGGTGACAGATATGGCGACAGAGAGAGGGGGAAAGAGAGCAGGGAACAGAGCGAGGGGGCAGAGAGAGAGGGGGTCAGAGAGAGAGGGGGACAGAGAGAGAGGGGGACATAGAGAGAGGGGGAACAAAGAGAGAGGTGGACAGAGGGGGTGACAGAGAGAGAGGGGGTCAGAAAGAGGGCGACAGAGAGAGGCGGGACAGTGAGAGGGGGACAGAGAGAGGGGGACAGAGGGAGGAGGGCAGAGAGAGGGGGACAGAGGGAGGGGGACAGAGGGAGGGGGGACAGAGAGAGGGGGAAAAAAAGAAAGAGGTTGACTGAGGGAGGGGGGATCAGAGAGACGGTGACAGATATGGCGACAGAGAGAGGGGGAAAGAGAGCGGGGAACAGAGCGAGGGGGCAGAGAGAGAGGGGGTCAGAGAGAGAGGGGGACAGAGAGAGAGGGGGACATAGAGAGAGGGGGAACAAAGAGAGAGGTAGACAGAGGGGGTGACAGAGAGAGAGGGGGTCAGAAAGAGGGCGACAGAGAGAGGGGGGACAGAGAGAGGGGGACAGAGAGGGGGGGACAGAGAGAGGAGAGTAGAGAGAGGGGGACAGAGGGAGGGGGACAGACAGGGTGGGACAGAGAGAGGGGCTACAGAGAGATGGGGGACAGAGAGATGGGGTCAGAGAGAGGGGGACAGAGTGAGGGGGGACAGAGAGATGGTGACTGGGAGTGGGCAGAGAGAGGGAGAGAGATAGGGGGACAGAGAGAGGGGGACAGAGAGAGGGGGACAGAGAGAGGGGGACAGAGGGAGGGGGGACAGAGATGGTGACTGGGAGGGGGCAGAGAGAGGGAGACAGAGAGAGGGGACAGAGAGAGGGGATACAGAGAGAGGGGGGACAGAGAGGGGGACAGAGAGAGGGGGACAGAGAGAGGGGGACAGAGAGAGAGGGGGTCAGAAAGAAGGTGACAGAGAGAGGGGGACAGAAGGAGGGGGACAGAGGGAGGGGGGACAGAGAGAGGGGGACAGAGTGAGCGGGGACAGACAGGGTGGGCAGAGAGAGGGGGACAGAGAGGGGGGACAGAGAGGGGTTGATAGAGAGGGGGGGGACAGAGAGAGATGGGGAAAGAGAGAGGGGTGGACAGAGTGAGAGGTACAGAGAGACGGTGACAGATATGGCGACAGAGAGAGGGGGACAGAGAGAGGGGGACAGAGAGAGGGGAACAGAGAGAGGGGGACAGAGAGAGAGGGGTTACAGAGAGAGGGGGACAGAGGGAGGGGGAACAGAGAGATGGTGACTGGGAGCGGGCAGATAGAGGGAGACAGAGGGGGGGGACAGAGAGAGGGGGACAGAGAGAGGGGGACAGAGAGAGGGGGGCAGAGGGAGGGGGACAGACCGAGGGAGTACAGAGAGAGGGGGACAGAGGGAGGGGGACAGACCGAGGGAGGACAGAGAGAGGGGGGCAGAGAGGGCGATGGAGAGCGGGGGACAGAGAGGGGTGGACGGAGGGGAACAAAGAAATGGTGACTGAGAGGGGGCAGAGAGAGGGCTACAGAGAGGGGGGACGGAGAGGGGGAGACAGAGAGGGGACACAGAGAGAGGGGGACAGAGAGAGGGGACAGAGAGCGGGCGACAGAGAGGGGTGGACGTGGGGAGAACAGCGAGATGGTGACTGAGAGGGGGCAGAGAGAGGGCTACAGAGAGGGGGGGACAGAGGTTTGGAACAGAGAGAGGGTGGACTGAGGGGGGGGCAGAGAGACGGGGACAGAGAGAGGGGGTACAGAGAGAGGGGGGACAGAGAGGGGGCAGAGAGAGCGCGATAGATTTGGGGGGACAGAGAGCGGGGAACAGAGCGAGGGGGCAGAGAGAGAGGGGGTCAGAGAGAGGGGGGGACAGAGAGAGAGGGGGTCAGAAAGAGGGCGACAGAGAGAGGGGGGACAGAGAGAGGGGGACAGAGAGGGGGGGACAGAGAGAGGAGAGTAGAGAGAGGGGGACAGAGGGAGGGGGACAGACAGGGTGGGACAGAGAGAGGGGCTACAGAGAGATGGGGGACAGAGAGATGGGGTCAGAGAGAGGGGGACAGAGTGAGGGGGGACAGAGAGATGGTGACTGGGAGTGGGCAGAGAGAGGGAGAGAGATAGGGGGACAGAGAGAGGGGGACAGAGAGAGGGGGACAGAGAGAGGGGGAGAGAGGGAGGGGGGACAGAGATGGTGACTGGGAGGGGGCAGAGAGAGAGTGGGACAGAGAGAGGGGGACAGGGAGAGGGGGACAGAGAGAGGTGGAAAGAGAGGGGGGACAGAGAGAGAGGGGGACAGAGAGAGTGGGAAGAGAGAGAGGGGGACAGAGAGAGGGGGGACAGAGAGAGGGGGACAGAGAGAGAGGGGAACAGAGAGAGGGGGGATAGAGAGAGTGGTTACAGATAGAGGGGGACAGAGGGAGGGGGGATCAGAGAGATGGTGACAGATATGGCGACAGAGAGAGGGGGAAAGAGAGCGGGGAACAGAGCGAGGGGGCAGAGAGAGAGGGGGTCAGAGAGAGAGGGGGACAGAGAGAAAGGGGGACATAGAGAGAGGGGGAACAAAGAGAGAGGTGGACAGAGGGGGTGACAGAGAGAGAGGGGGTCAGAAAGAGGGCGACAGAGAGAGGCGGGACAGTGAGAGGGGGACAGAGAGAGGGGGACAGAGGGAGGAGGGCAGAGAGAGGGGGACAGAGGGAGGGGGACAGAGGGAGGGGGGACAGAGAGACAGTGACAGAGAGGGAGCAGAGAGAGGGCGATAGATTTGGGGGGACAGAGAGCGGGGAACAGAGCGAGGGGGCAGAGAGAGAGGGGGTCAGAGAGAGGGGGGGACAGAGAGAGAGGGGGTCAGAAAGAGGGCGACAGAGAGAGGGGGGACAGTGAGAGGGGGACAGAGAGAGGGGGAACAGAGGGAGGAGGGCAGAGAGAGGGGGACAGAGGGAGGGGGACAGAGGGAGGGGGGACAGAGGGAGGGGGACAGACAGAGGGGGACAGAGAGAGGGGCTACAGAGAGATGGAGGACAGAGAGAGGGGGACAGAGAGTGGGGGACAGAGGGAGGGGGACAGAGGGAGGGGGGACAGAGAGAGGGGGGACAGAGAAAGGGGGACCGAGGGAGGGGGACAGACAGAGGGGGACAGAGAGAGGGGCTACAGAGAGTTGGAGGACAGAGAGAGGGGGACAGAGAGTGGGGGACAGAGAGAGGGGGACAGAGTGAGGGGGGACAGAGAGATGGTGACTGGGAGTGGGCAGAGAGAGGGAGACAGAGAGGGGGACAGAGAGAGGGGGACAGAGAGAGGGGGACAGAGGGAGGGGGAACAGAGATGGTGACTGGGAGGGGGCAGAGAGAGTGAGATAGAGAGGGGGACAGAGAGAGGGGATACAGAGAGAGGGGGGACAGAGAGGGGGACAGAGAGAGGGGGACAGAGAGAGGGGGACAGAGAGAGAGGGGGTCAGAAAGAAGGTGACAGAGAGAGGGGGACAGAAGGAGGGGGACAGAGGGAGGGGGGACAGAGAGAGGGGGACAGAGTGAGCGGGAACAGACAGGGTGGGCAGAGAGAGGTGGACAGAGAGGGGGGACAGAGAGGGGTTGATAGAGAGGGGGGGACAGAGAGAGATGGGGACAGAGAGAGGGGTGGACAGAGAGAGAGGTACAGAGAGACGGTGACAGATATGGCGACAGAGAGAGGGGGACAGAGAGAGGGGGACAGAGAGAGAGGGACAGAGAGAGTGGGAACAGAGAGAGAGGGGTACAGAGAGGGGGCACAGAAGGGGGGACAGAGAGAGGGGGACAGAGTGATCGGGGACAGACAGGCTGGATAGAGAGAGGGGGACAGAGAGGTGGGACAGAAAGGGGTTGATAGGGAGGGGGGGCAGGGAGAGATGGGGACAGAGAGAGGGGGACAGAGAGAGGGGGACAGAGAGGGGGGGACAGAGAGAGAGGTACAGAGAGACGGTGACAGATATGGCGACAGAGAGAGGGGGACAGAGAGAGGGGGACAGAGAGAGGGGGACAGAGAGCGGGGGACAGAGAGAGGGGGACAGAGAGAGGCGGGCAGAGGGAGGGGGACAGACCGAGGGAGTACAGAGAGAGGGGAACAGAGGGAGGGGGACATACCGAGGGAGGACAGAGAGAGGGCGACAGGGAGGGGTGGACGTGGGGGGAACAGCGAGATGGTGACTGAGAGGGGGCAGAGAGAGGGCTACAGAGAGGGGAGAACAGAGGTTTGGAACAGAGAGAGGTTGGACTGAGGTGGGGCAGAGAGATGGGGACAGAGAGAGGGGGGACAGAGAGACAGTGACAGAGAGGGGGCAGAGAGAGGGCGATAGATTTGGGGTAAGAGAGAGAGGGGAACAGAGCGAGGGGGCAGAGAGAGAGGCGGTCAGAGAGAGAGGGGGACAGAGAGAGAGGGGGACAGAGAGAGAGGGGGAACAAAGAGAGAGGTGGGCAGAGGGGGGGACAGAGAGAGAGGGGGTCCGAAAGAGGGCGACAGAGAGAGGGGGGACAGAGAGAGGGGGACAGAGAGTTGGGGACAGAGGGAGGAGGGCAGAGAGAGGGGTACAGAGGGAGTGGGACAGAGGGAGGGGGGACAGAGAGAGGGGGGAACAAAGAGAGAGGTGGACTGATGGAGGGAGACAGACAGAGGGGGACAGAGAGAGGGGCTACAGAGAGAGGGGGACAGAGAGAGGGGGAACAGAGAGAGGGGGACAGAGGGAGGGGGACAGAGTGAGGGGGGTCAGAGAGATGGTGACAGGGAGGGGGCAGAGAGAGGGAGACAGAGAGGGGGGACAGAGAGAGGGGGACAGAGGGAGGGGGACAGAGGGAGGGGGACAGAGATGGTGACTGGGAGGGGGCAGAGAGAGGGAGACAGAGAGGGCTACAGAGAGAGGGGGACAGAGGGAGGGGGACAGAGGGAGGGGAGACAGAGATGGTAACTGGGAGGGGGCAGAGAGAGGAAGACAGAGAGGGGGACAGAGAGAGGGGGACAGAGAGAGGGGGACAGAGAGAGAGGGTGTCAATAAGAAGGTGACACAGAGAGGGGGACAGAAGGAGGGGGACAGAGGGAGGGGGGTCAGAGAGAGGGGGACAGAGTGAGCGGGGACAGACAGGGTGTGCAGAGAGAGGGGGACAGAGAGGGGGGACAGAGAGGTGTTGATAGAGGGGGGGGGACAGATAGAGATGGGTACAGAGAGAGGGGTGGACAGAGAGAGAGGTACAGAGAGACGGTGACAGATATGGCGACAGAGAGAGGGAGACAGAGAGAGGGGGACAGAGAGAGGGGGACAGAGGAGGGGGACAGAGAGAGGGGGACAGAGAGAGGGGGACAGAGGGAGGTGGACAGACCGAGGTAGGACAGAGAGACGGTGACAGAGAGGGCGACAGAGAGAGGGGGACAGAGAGAGTGGGAACAGAGAGAGAGGGGTACAGAGAGGGGGCACAGAGGGGGGTACAGAGAGAGGGGGACAGAGTGATCGGTGACAGACAGGCTGGACAGACAGAGGGGGACAGAGAGGTGGGACAGAGAGGGGTTGATAGAGAGGGGGGGACAGAGAGAGATGGGGACAGAGAGAGAGGTACAGAGAGACAGTGACAGATATGGCGACAGAGAGAGGGGGACAGAGAGAGGGGGTCAGAGAGAGGGGGACAGAGAGAGGCGGGCAGAGGGAGGGGGACAGACCGAGGGAGTACAGACAGTGGGGAACAGAGGGAGGGGGACCGACCGAGGGAGGACAGAGAGAGGGGGACAGAGAGGGCTATGGAGCGAGGGGGACAGAGAGGGGTGGACGGGGGCGAACAAAGAAATGGTGACAGAGAGGGGGGACAGAGAAAGGGGGACAGAGAGAGGGGGACAGAGAGAGATGGACAGAGAGAGGGCGACAGGGAGGGGTGGACGTGGGGGAACAAAGAAATGGTGACAGAGAGGGGAGACAGAGAGAGGGGGACAGCGAGAGGGGGACAGAGGGAGGGGGACAGAGGGGGGGGGACAGAGATGGTGACTGGGAGGGGGCAGAGAGAGGGAGACAGAGAGGGGGTACAGAGAGAGGGGCTACAGAGAGAGGGGGTCAGAGAGAGAGGGGGACAGAGAGGGGGACAGAGAGAGGGGGACAGAGAGAGAGGGTGTCAATAAGAAGGTGACAGAGAGAGGGGGACAGAAGGAGGGGGACAGAGGGAGGGGGGCAGAGAGGGGTTGATAGAGAGGGGGGGACAGAGAGAGATGGGGAAAGAGAGAGGGGTGGACAGAGAGAGAGGTACAGAGAGACGGTGACAGATATGGCGACAGAGAGAGGGGGACAGAGAGAGTGGGACAGAGAGAGTGTGAACAGAGAGAGAGAGGGGTACAGAGAGGGGGCACAGAGGGGGGGACAGAGAGAGGGGGACAGAGTGATCGGGGACAGACAGGCTGGACAGAGAGAGGGGGACAGAGAGGTGGGACAGAGAGGGGTTGATAGAGATGGGGGTACAGAGAGAGGGGGACAGAGAGAGGGGGACAGAGAGAGGGGGACAGAGAGGTGGGTCAGAGAGAGAGGTACGGAGAGACGGTGACAGATATGGCGACAGAGAGAGGGGGACAGAGAAAGGGGGACAGAGGGAGGGGGACAGAGAGAGGCGGGCAGAGGGAGGGGGACAGACCGAGGGAGTACAGACAGAGGGGAACAGAGGGAGGGGGACAGACCGAGGGAGGACAGAGAGAGGGGGACAGAGAGAGGGGGACAGAGAGAGGGCGACAGGGAGGGGTGGACGTGGGCGAACAAAGAAATGGTGACAGAGAGGGGGGACAGAGTGAGGGGGACAGAGAGAGGGGGACAGAGGGAGGGGGACAGAGGGATGGGGGACAGAGATGGTGACTGGGAGGGGGCAGAGAGAGGGAGACAGAGAGGGGGACAGAGAGAGGGGGACAGAGGGAGGGGACAGAGGGAGGGGGGACAGAGATGGTGACTGGGAGGGGGCAGAGAGAGGGAGACAGAGAGGGGGGACAGAGAGAGGGGCTACAGAGAGAGGGGGACAGAGAGGGGGACAGAGAGAGGGGGACAGAGAGAGGGGGACAGAGAGAGGGGCTACAGAGAGAGGGGGCACAGAGAGAGGGGGACAAAGGGAGGCGGACAGAGGGAGGGGGACAGAGTGAGGGGGGACAGAGAGATGGTGACTGGGAGGGGGCAGAGAGAGGGAGACAGAGAGGGGGGACAGAGAGAGGGGCTACAGAGAGAGGGGGGACAGAGAGGGGGACAGAGTGAGGGGGAAGAGGGGGGCAGAGAGAGCGGGGTCAGAGAGAGGGGAACAGAGAGAGGGGGACAGAAGGAGGGGGACAGAGGGAGGGGGGACAGAGAGAGGGGGACAGAGTGAGCGGGGACAGACAGGGTGGGACAGAGAGAGGGGGACAGAGAGGGGGGACAGAGAGGGATTGATAGAGAGGGGGGGGCAGAGAGAGATGGAGACAGAGAGAGGGGTGGACAGAGAGAGAGGTACAGAGAGACGGTGACAGATATGGCGACAGAGCGAGGGGGACAGAGAGAGGGGGACAGAGAGAGGGGGACAGAGAGTGGGGGAACAGAGAGGGGGGACAGAGAGAGGGGGACAGAGTGAGTGGGGACAGACAGGGTGGACAGAGAGGGGGGACAGAGCGGGGTTGATAGAGAGGTGGGGACAGAGAGAGGTGGACAGAGAGAGGGGGACAGAGAGAGGGGTGGACAGAGAGAGAGCTACAGAGAGACAGTGACAGATATGGCGACAGAGAGATGGGGACAGAGAGAGGGGGACAGAGAGAGGGGGAACATAGAGAGGGGGGACAGAGAGGGGGGCACAGAGAGGGGACAGAGAGAGGGGGACAGAGGGGGGGACAGAGAGATGGTGACTGGGAGGGGGCAGAGAGAGGGAGACGGAGAGGGGGGACAGAGAGAGGGGGACAGAGGGAGGGGGGACAGCGAGAGGGGGACAGAGTGATGGTGACTAGGAGGGGGCAGAGAGGGGGGACACGGGGGGGGGCACAAAGAGAGGGGGGTCAGAAAGAAGGTGACAGCGAGAGGGGGACAGAATGAGGGGGACAGTGGGAGGTGGGACAGAGAGAGGGGGACAGAGTGAGCGGGGACAGAGAGGGGGGACAGAGAGAGGGGGACAGAGACTGGGGACAGAGAGGGGGGGACAGAGAGGGGCGAACAGAAAGAGAGGTACAGAGAGACGGTGACAGATATGGCGACAGAGAGAGGGGGAACAGAGAGATGGGGGACAGAGAGAGGGGTGACAGAGAGGGGGGGACAGAGAGATGGGGGCAGAGGGAGGGGGGGAAACAGAGAGATGGTGACTGGGAGGGGGCAGAGAGAGGGAGACAGAGAGAGTGGGACAGAGAGAGGGGGACAGAGAGGGGGGACAGAGAGAGAGGGGGTCAGAAAGAAGGTGACAGAGAGAGGGTGACAGAAGGAGGGGGACAGAGGGTGGGGCAGAGAGAGGGGGACAGAGTGAGCGGGGACAGACAGGGTGGGACAGAGAGAGGGGGACCGAGAGGGGGCACAGAGAGGGGTTGATAGAGAGGGGGGGACAGAGAGAGATGGGGACAGAGAGAGGGGTGGACAGAGAGAGAGGTACAGAGAGACGGTGACAGATATGGCGACACAGAGAGGGGGACAGAGAGAGGGGGACAGAGAGAGGGGGACAGAGAGAGGGGGACAGAGAGAGGGGAACAGAGAGAGGGGGAACAGAGAGAGAGGGGGACAGAGAGGGGGCACAGAGAGGGGGGACAGAGAGAGGGGGACAGAGTGATTGGGGACAGACAGGCTGGACAGAGAGAGGGGACAGAGAGGGGGGCAGAGAGGGGTTGATAGAGGGGGGGGCAGAGAGAGATGGGGACAGAGAGAGGGGTGGACAGAGAGAGAGGTACAGAGAGACGGTGACAGGTATGGCGACAGAGAGATGGGGACAGAGAGAGGGGGACAGAGAGAGGGGGTCGGTGGGGGGACAGAGAGAGGGGGGGCAGAGAGAGGGGGACAGAGGGAGGGGGACAGACCGAGGGAGGACAGAGAGACGGTGACAGAGAGGGCGACAGAGAGAGGGGGACAGAGAGGGGTGGACAGAGGGAGGGGGACAGAGGGAGAGCGGACAGAGAGAGCGGGACAGAGAGAGGGGTCAGATAGACGGGGGACAGAGAGAGGGGGACAGACGGAGGGGGGCAGAGGGAGGAGGGACAGAGAGAGGGGACAGAGGGTGGGGGACAGAGAGAGGGGGGCAGAGAGATGGTGACTAGGAGGGGGCAGAGAGAGGAGGACACAGAGGGGGGCACAGAGAGAGAGGGTGTCAGAAAGAAGGCGACAGAGAGAGTGGGACAGAATGAGGGGGACAGTGGGAGGGGAGACAGTGAGAGGGGGACAGAGGTTTTGAACAGAGAGAGGGTGGACTGAGGGGGGGCCAGAGAGACGGGGACAGAGAAAGGGGGGACAAAGAGACAGTGACAGAGAGGGGGCAGAGAGAGGGCGATAGATTTGGGGGGACAGAGAGCGGGGAACAGAGCGAGGGGGCAGAGAGAGAGGGGGTCAAAGAGAGAGGGGTACACAGAGAGAGGGGGTACAGAGAGAAAGGGGGTCAGAAAGGAGGGGGGCAGAGAGAGGGGGGACAGAGAGAGGGGGACAGAGAGAGGGGGACAGAGGGAAGGGGACAGAGAGAGGGGGACAGAGGGAGGGGGTACAGAGGGAGGGGGGACAGAGAGAGGGGGGACAGAGAGAGGGGGGACAGAGAGAGGGGGCCAGAGGGAGGGGGACAGTGGGAGGGGGACAGAGGGAGGGGGACAGAGGGAGGGGGGACAGAGAGAGGGGGGACAGAGAGAGGGGGCCAGAGGGAGGGGGACAGTGGGAGGGGGACAGAGGGAGGGGGACAGAAAGAGGGGCTACAGAGAGAGGGGGCACAGAGAGAGGGGGACAGAGGGAGGGGGACAGAGGGAGGGGGACAGAGTGAGGGGGGACAGAGAGATGGTGACTGGGAGGGGGCAGAGAGAGGGAGACAGAGAGGGGGGACAGAGAGAGGGGCTACAGAGAGAGGGGGGACAGAGAGGGGGACAGAGAGAGGGGGACAGAGAGGGGGGGGACAGAGAGAGAGGGGGCCAGAAAGAAGGTGATAGAGAGAGGGGGGCAGAAGGAGGGGGACAGAGGGAGGGGGGCAGAGAGAGGGGGACAGAGTGAGCGGGGACAGACAGGGTGGGACAGAGAGAGGGGGACAGAGAGGGGGGACAGAGAGGGATTGATAGAGAGGGGGGGACAGAGAGAGATGGGGACAGAGAGAGGGGTGGACAGAGAGAGAGGTACAGAGAGACGGTGACAGATATGGCGACAGAGAGAGAAGGGACAGAGAGAGGGGGACAGAGGGAGGGGGACAGAGGGAGGGGGACAGAGTGAGGGGGGACAGAGAGATGGTGACTGGGAGGGGGCAGAGAGAGGGAGACAGAGAGGGGGGACAGAGAGAGGGGCTACAGAGAGAGGGGGGACAGAGAGGGGGACAGAGAGAGGGGGACAGAGAGGGGGGGGACAGAGAGAGAGGGGGCCAGAAAGAAGGTGATAGAGAGAGGGGGGCAGAAGGAGGGGGACAGAGGGAGGGGGGCAGAGAGAGGGGGACAGAGTGAGCGGGGACAGACAGGGTGGGACAGAGAGAGGGGGACAGAGAGGGGGGACAGAGAGGGATTGATAGAGAGGGGGGGACAGAGAGAGATGGGGACAGAGAGAGGGGTGGACAGAGAGAGAGGTACAGAGAGACGGTGACAGATATGGCGACAGAGAGAGAAGGGACAGAGAGAGGGGGACAGAGAGAGGGGGACGGGGGGGGGGCAGAGAGAGGCCAACAAAGAGAGGGGACAGTGAGGGGGGGACAGAGAGAGGGGGGACAGAGAGAGGGGGGGGGGGACGAGGGGGACAGAGAGAGAGGGGACAAAGGAACTGTGACAGAGACGGGGCAGAGAGCGGGCGACAGAGAGGGGTGGACGGGGGGGCGAACAGAGAAATGGTGACTGAGAGGGGGCAGAGAGACGAGGACAGAGAGAGGGGGGACAGAGAGACGGTGACAGAGAGGGGGCAGAGAGGGGGGGACAGAGAGACGGTGACAGAGGGGGTTAGAGAGAGGGTGATAGAGATGGGGGAACAGAGAGCGGGTAACAGAGCGAGGGGGCAGAGAGAGGGGGTCAGAGAGAGAGAGGGGGCAGTGAGAAAGAGGACAGAAGGGGGATGGGGGGGACCAGAGTGGGGGGGCAGAGAGAGGGGGACAGAGCGAGAGGGGAGAGAGGGAGAGGGGACAGGGAGATGGTGACAGAGTAAGGGCAGAGAGAGAGCGACAGAGGGGGTGTAGTGAGAGGAGGGACAGAGAGAGGGGGACAGAGAGAGGGGGAAAGAGGGGGGCAGAGAGAGAGAGGGGGGGACAGAGAGAGGGGGCCAGAGAGAGGGAGACAGAGTGGGAGAGGGGGGGGGGCAGAGAGAGAGAGGGACAGAGAGTGGGCAGAGACAGGGCAACAGAGAGAGGGGGACAGAGACCGGGGGAGAGAGAGGGGCCAGAGAGAGGGGGACAGAGAGAGAGAGAAAGAGTGGGAGAGAGAGGGGGAGCAGAGAGAGAGGGACAGAGAGAGAGGGGGACAGAGACGGTGGACAGAGAGAGAGGGGGTCAGAGAGAGGGGGACAGAGAGAGAGGGGGACAGAGACGGGGGACAGAGAGAGAGTGGGACAGACAGAGGGGGACAGAGAGAGGGGGGACAGAGAGAGGAGGAAAGAGAGGGGGGACAGAGAGAGAGGGGGACAGAGAGAGAGTGGGACGAGAGAGAGGGGGACAGAGAGGGGGGAACAGAGAGGGTGGGACATAGAAAGAGGGGGACGGAGAGCGGGGGGAACAGAGAGCGGGGGACAGAAAGCGGGGGACAGAGAGCGGGGGAGGTAGAGCGCATCAGTAAGAGGGGGTCAGAGAGAGAGTGGGACAGAGAGAGGGCAACATAGAGAGGTGGACAGAGAGGGGAGGACAGAGTGGGGGAGAGAATGGGGGAGAGAGTGGGGGAGAGAGGGGGCAGAGAGAGGGGGACAGAGAGAGGGGGAAAGAGAGAGGGCAACACAGAGAGGGGGACAGAGAGGGGAGGACAGAGTGGGGAAGAGAATGGGGGAAAGAGTGTGGGAGACAGTTGGCAGAGAGAGGGGGCACAGAGAGAGGAGGGACAGAGAGAGGGGACAGAGAGAGAGGGGGACAGTGAGGGGACAGGGAGAGGGGGACAGAGAGTGGGGAAGAAAGAGGGGGACAGAGAGAGGGGGACAGAGAGAGGGGGGACAGAGAGAGGGGGGACAGAGAGAGGGGGTACAGAGAGATGGGGACAGAGAGAGGGGGACAGAGAGCGGGGGACAGAGAGAGCGGGGACAGAGAGAGGGTGTACAGAGAGAGAGGGGGACCGAGAGGGGGGGCAGAGGGGGGATAGAGAGAGGGGGCAGAAAGAGTGGGACAGAGAGAGAGAGGGGGGACAGAGAGAGAGGGGGACAGAGAGATAAGGGGCAGAGAAACGGTGACAGAGCGGGGGCAGAGAGAGGCCAACAAAGAGGGGGACAGTGAGGGGGGGACAGAGAGAGGATGGGACGAGGGGGATAGAGAGAGAGGGGACAGAGAAACTGTGAAAGAGAGGGGGCCGAGAGCGGGCGACAGAGAGGGGTGGACGGGGTGGGGGGGGGCGAACAGAGAGATGGTGACTGAGAGAGGGGGCAGAGGGACGGGGACAGAGAGAGGGGGACAGAGAGAGGGTAGAGAGAGAGCAATAGAGATGGGGGAACAGAGAGCGGGGAACAGAGCGAGGGGGCAGAGAGAGGGGGTCAGAGAGAGAGAGGGATAGAGAGAGAGGGGGACAGAGAGAGAGGGGACAGTGAGAGAGAGGACAGAAGGGGGATGGGAGGGGCACCAGAGTGGGGGGGGGCAGAGAGAGGGGGACAGAGCGAGAGGGAACAGAGGGATAGGGGACAGAGAGATTGTGACAGAGTAGGGGCAGAGAGAGGGCGACAGAGGGGGTGTAGTGAGAGGAGGGACAGAGAGAGGGGGACAGAGAGAGAGGGGGGCATAGAGAGGGGGACAGAGAGAGGGGGACAGAGAGAGGAGGGACAGAGAGAGGGGGAAGAGGGGGCAGAGAGAGCGGGGTCAGAGAGAGGGGGGCAGAGAGAGGGGGACAGAGAGAGTGGGACAGAGAGAGGGGGACAGAGAGAGAGGGGGACAGAGAGTGGGGAAAGAGAGGGGGGGGCAGAGAGAGTGGGACAGAGATAGAGGGGGACAGATACGGGGGACAGCGAGAGAGGGGGACAGAGAGAGGGGGACAGAGAGAGAGGGGGACAGAGACGGGGGACAGAGAGAGAGAGGGACAGACAGAGGGGGACAGAGAGAGGGGGAACGGGGGGGCATAGAAAGAGGGGGATGGAGAGCGAGGGGAACAGAGAGAGGGGGACAGAAAGCGGGGGACAGAGAGCGGGGGTGGTAGAGGGCATCAGTGAGAGGGGTCAGAGAGAGAGTGGGACAGAGAGAGGGCAACATAGAGAGGGGGACAGAGAGAGGGGAACAGAGAGTGGGGCACAGAGAGTGGGGGAGAGAGAGGGCTACAGAGAGAGGGGGACAGAGAGAGGAGGGACAGAGAGAGGGCAACATAGAGAGGGGGACAGAGAGGGGAGGACAGAGTGGGGGAGAGAATGGGGGAGAGAGTGGGGGAGAGAGGGGGCAGAGAGAGGGGGGACAGAGAGAGGAGGGACAGAGAGAGGGCAACATAGAGAGGGGGACAGACAGGGGAGGACAGAGTGGGGAGAGAATGGGGAGAGAGTGGGGGAGACAGGGGGCAGAGAGAGGGGGCACAGAGAGAGGAGGGACAGAGAGAGGGGGGCAGAGAGAGAGGGGGACAGAGAGGGGACAGGGAGAGGGGGACAGAGAGTGGGGAAGATAGAGGGGGTCAGAGGGAGTGGGGACAGAGAGAGGGGGACAGAGAGAGGGGTGACAGAGAGAGGGGGACAGAGAGATGGGGACAGAGAGAGGGGGACAGAGAGACGGGGACAGAGAGCGGGGAACAGAGAGAGCGGGGACAGAGAGAGGGGGGACAGAGAGATGGGGACAGAGAGAGGGGGACAGAGAGAGGGAGGCAGAGAGATGGGGACAGAGAGAGGGGGACAGAGAGAGGGGAAAGAGAGAGTGGGCAGAGAGCGAGGGGGACAGAGAGAGGGGGACAGAGAGAGGGGGGAACAGAGAGAGGGGGGACAGTGAGAGGGGGGACAGAGAGGGGGACAGAGAGAGGGGGACAGAGAGAGGGGGGACAGAGAGAGGGGGGACAGAGAGAGAGGGACAGAGAGACGGTGACAGATATGGCGACAGAGAGAGGGGGACAGAGAGAGGGGGACAGAGAGAGGGGGAACAGAGAGAGGGGACAGAGAGAGGGGGACAGAGAGAGGGGGGACAGAGAAATGGTGAATGGGAGGGGGCAGAGAGAGGGGGACAGAGAAGGGAGGACAGAGAAAGAGGGGGTCAGAAAGAGGGCGAAAGAGAGAGCGGGACAGAGAAAGGGGGACAGAGAGAGGGGGTCAGAAAGAGGGCGACAGAGGGATGGGGGACAGAGAGAGGGGGACAGAGTGAGCGGGGACAGAGAGGGGGCACAGAGAGAGGGGGACAGAGGGAGGGGACAGAGAGAGGGGGACAGAGAGAGGGGACAGAGTGTGCGAGGACAGAGTGGGGGGACAGAGAGAGGGGGAACAGAGAGAGGGGGAGATAGAGGGGGTCATAGGGAGGGGGGACAGAGAGTGGGGGCAGAGAGAGTGGGGGACAGAGTGGGGGAAAGGGAGGGGAGAGAGAGGGCTACAGAGATAGTGGGACAGACAGAGGGGACAGAGAGAGGGGGACAGAGAGAGATGGGGACAGAGAGAGGGGCAGAAAGAGGGCGACAGAGGGAGGGGGAGAGAGAGAGCGGGACAGAGGGAGGGGGAACAGAGAATGGGGGACTGAGAGAGGGGTACAGAGTTGGGGAGAGAGAGTCCGTCAGAGAGAGGGGTACAGTGAGCCGGGGACAGAGACTGGGGGACAGAGAGAGGGGGACACAGAGTGAGGGGGTCAGAGCGAGGGGGAGCAGAGAGAGGGGGACAGAGGGAGGAGGACAGAGGGAGGGGGGACAGAGAAATGGTGAATGGGAGGGGGCAGAGAGAGGGGTACAGAGAGGGGAGGACAGAGAAAGAGGGGGTCAGAAAGCGGGCGAAAGAGAGAGGGGGACAGAGAAAGGGGGACAGAGAGAGGGGGTCAGAAAGAGGGCGACAGAGGGAGGGGGGCAGAGAGAGGGGGACAGAGTGAGCGGGGACAGAGAGGGGGCACAGAGAGAGTGGGACAGAGAAGGGGTCAGAGAGAGGGGTGGACAGAGAGAGAGTGACAGAGAGACGGTGACAGATATGGCGACAGAGAGAGGGGGACAGAGAGAGAGGGGGTCAGAGAGAGGGGGGAACAGAGAGAGAGGGGGACAGAGAGAGGGGGGAAAAGAGAGAGAGAGGCTACAGAGAGATGGGGACAGATGGGGGTACAAAGATAGGGGGACAGAGGGAGGGGGACAGAGAGAGGGGGACAGAGAGAGGGGGACAGAGTGTGCGAGGACAGAGTGGGTGGACAGAGAGAGAGTGACAGAGAGACGGTGACAGATATGGCGACAGAGAGAGGGGGACAGAGTGTGCGAGGACAGAGTGGGGGGACAGAGAGAGGGGGAGATAGAGGGCGTCATAGTGAGGGGGGACAGAGAGTGGGGGCAGAGAGAGTGGGGGACAGAGTGGGGGAAAGGGAGGGGGAGAGAGAGGGCTACAGAGATAGTGGGACAGACAGAGGGGACAGAGCGAGGGGGACAGGGAGAGATGGGGACAGAGAGAGGGGCAGAAAGAGGGCGACAGAGGGAGGGGGACAGAGAGAGCGGGACAGAGGGAAGGGGAACAGAGAATGGGGGACTGAGAGAGGGGTACAGTGTTGGGGAGAGAGAGTCTGTCAGAGAGAGGGGTACAGTGAGCCGGGGACAGAGACTGGGGGACAGAGAGAGGGGGATGGACTGAGTGGGGAACGGGGGGCAGGGTTGGACGGAGGGGGAGTGGACAGAGAGAGGAGGGATAGAGAGGGGGGACAGAAAGAGATGCAGACAGAGAGAACACGGGGACAGAGAGAGAGGGAACAGAGAGTGTGGGACAGAGAGACGGGGACACAGAGAGAGGTGACAGAGAGGGGCAGAGAGAGGGCGACAGAGAGAGGGGACAGCGAGAAGGAGGGACAGAGAGAGCCGGGTGGGAGAGAGAGGGGGACAGAGAAAGGGGGGACAGAGAGGGGGACAGTGAGAGGGGGGGTCAGAGAGAGAGGGGGACAGAGAGAGAGAGGGACAGAGAGGGGGGGACAGAGGGGGGGGGAGCAGAGAGAGAGGGGAAAGAGAGAGTGGGCAGAGAGAGGGGGACAGAGAGAAGGGTCACAGAGAGGGGGGACAGAGAGAGGGGGGACAGAGAGGGGGACCGAGAGAGGGGGACAGAGAGAGGGGGGACAGAGTGAGGGGGTCAGAGTGAGGCGGAACAGAGAAAGGGGGACAGAGGGAGGGGGGACAGAGGAATGGTGAATGGGAGGGGGCAGAGAGAGGGGGACAGAGAGGGGAGGACAGAGAAAGAGGGGGTCAGAAAGAGGGCGAAAGAGAGAGGGGGACAGAGAAAGGGGGACAGAGAGTGAGGGGGTCAGAGTGAGGGGGAACAGAGAAAGGGGGACAGAGGGAGGGGGACAGAGGGAGGGGGGACAGAGGAATGGTGAATGGGAGGGGGCAGAGAGAGGGGGACAGAGAGGGGAGGACAGAGAAAGAGGGGGTCAGAAAGAGGGCGAAAGAGAGAGGGGGACAGAGAAAGGGGGACAGAGAGAGGGGGTCAGAGAGAGGGGGACACAGAGTGAGGGGGTCAGAGTGAGGGGGAACAGAGAAAGGGGGACAGAGGGAGGGGGACAGAGGGAGGGGGACAGAGGAATGGTGAATGGGAGAGGGCAGAGAGAGGGGGACAGAGAGGGGAGGACAGAGAAAGAGGTGGTCAGAAAGAGGGTGAAAGAGAGTAGGGGACAGAGAAAGGGGGACAGAGAGAAGGGGTCAGAAAGAGGGCGACAGAGGGAGGGGGGACAGAGAGAGGGGGACAGAGTGACCGGGGACAGAGAGGGGGCACAGAGAGAGGGGGACAGAGAGGGGGGGACAGAGAGAGGGGTGGACAGAGAGAGAGTGACAGAGAGACGGTGACAGATATGGCGACAGAGAGAGGGGGACAGAGAGAGAGGGGGTCAGAGAGAGGGGGGAACAGAGAGAGAGGGGGACAGAGAGAGGGGGGAAAAGAGAGAGAGAGGCTACAGAGAGATGGGGGACAGAGGCGGGGACAGAGATAGGGGGACAGAGGGAGGGGGACAGAGAGAAGGGGACAGAGAGAGGGGGACAGAGAGGAGGGGAGAGAGAGAGATGGGATCAGAGAGAGAGGTGGGCAGAGAGAGAGCGACAGAGAGACGGTGACAGAAAGTGCGACAGAGAGAGGGGAACAGAGAGGGGTGGACGGGGGGTGAACAGCGAGATGGTGACTGAGAGGGAGCAGAGAGAGGGCTACAGAGAAGGGTGGACAGAGGTTTGGGACAGAGAGAGGGTGGACTGAGAGAGGGGGCAGAGAGACGGGGACAGAGAGAGGGGGGAAAGAGAGACGGTGACAGAGAGGGGGCAGTGAGGAGGGGACAAAGAGAGGGGGGAAAGAGAGACAGTGACAGAGGGGGCAGAGAGACGGGGACAGAGAGAGGGGGGAAAGAGAGACGGTGACAGAGAGGGGGCAGAGAGGGGGACAGAGAGAGGGGGGAAAGAGAGACGGTGACAGAGAGGGGGCAGAGAGAGGGCGACAGAGAGAGGAGGGAAACAGAGACGGTGACAGAGAGGGGGCAGAGAGGGGGGTCAGAGAGACGGTGACAGAGAGGGGGCAGAGAGAGGGTGATAGAGATGGGGGAACAGAGAGCGGGGAACAGAGCGAGGGGGCAGAGAGAGGGGGGCAGAGAGAGAGGGGGACAGAGAGAGAGGGGGTCAGAGAGAGAGGGGGACAGAGGGGGATTGGGGGGCCAGAGTGGGGGGGGGGGCAGAGAGAGGGGGACAGAGGGGGTGGACAGAGAGAGGGAGAACAGAGGGAGGGGGACAGAGAGGGGAGGACAGAGAAAGAGGGGGTCAGAAAGAGGGCGAAAGAGAGAGGGGGACAGAGAAAGGGGGACAGAGAGAGGGGGTCAGAAAGAGGGCGACAGAGGGAGGGGGGACAGAGAGAGGGGTGACAGAAAGGGGGACAGAGAGAGGGGGGACAGAGAGAGAGGGACAGAGAGACGGTGACAGATATGGCGACAGAGAGTGGGGGACAGAGAGAGGGGGACAGAGAGAGGGGGAACAGAGAGAGGGGACAGAGAGAGGGGAACAGAGAGAGGGGGGACAGAGAAATGGTGAATGGGAGGGGGCAGAGAGAGGGGGACAGAGAAGGGAGGACAGAGAAAGAGAGGGTCAGAAAGAGGGCGAAAGAGAGAGCGGGACAGAGAAAGGGGGACAGAGAGAGGGGGTCAGAAAGAGGGCGACAGAGGGATGGGGGACAGAGAGAGGGGGACAGAGTGAGCGGGGACAGAGAGGGGGCACAGAGAGAGGGGGACAGAGGGAGGGGACAGAGAGAGGGGGACAGAGAGAGGGGACAGAGTGTGCGAGGACAGAGTGGGGGGACAGAGAGAGGGGGACAGAGAGAGGGGGAGATAGAGGGGGTCATAGGGAGGGGGGACAGAGAGTGGGGGCAGAGAGAGTGGGGGACAGAGTGGGGGAAAGGGAGGGGAGAGAGAGGGCTACAGAGATAGTGGGACAGACAGAGGGGACAGAGAGAGGGGGACAGAGAGAGATGGGGACAGAGAGAGGGGCAGAAAGAGGGCGACAGAGGGAGGGGGAGAGAGAGAGCGGGACAGAGGGAGGGGGAACAGAGAATGGGGGACTGAGAGAGGGGTACAGTGTTGGGGAGAGAGAGTCTGTCAGAGAGAGGAGTACAGTGAGCCGGGGACAGAGAGAGGGGGTCAGAGTGAGGGGGAGCAGAGAGAGGGGGACAGAGGGAGGAGGACAGAGGGAGGGGGGACAGAGAAATGGTGAATGGGAGGGGGCAGAGAGAGGGGTACAGAGAGGGGAGGACAGAGAAAGAGGGGGTCAGAAAGCGGGCGAAAGAGAGAGGGGGACAGAGAAAGGGGGACAGAGAGAGGGGGTCAGAAAGAGGGCGACAGAGGGAGGGGGCAGAGAGAGGGGGACAGAGTGAGCGGGGACAGAGAGGGGGCACAGAGAGAGGGGGACAGAGAAGGGGGGCAGAGAGAGGGGTGGACAGAGAGAGAGTGACAGAGAGACGGTGACAGATATGGCGACAGAGAGAGGGGGACAGAGAGAGGGGGGGTCAGAGAGAGGGGAGAACAGAGAGAGAGGGGGACAGAGTGTGCGAGGACAGAGTGGGTGGACAGAGAGAGAGTGACAGAGAGACGGTGACAGATATGGCGACAGAGAGAGGGGGACAGAGAGAGGGGGGGTCAGAGAGAGGGGAGAACAGAGAGAGAGGGGGACAGAGAGAGGGGGGAAAAGAGAGAGAGAGGCTACAGAGAGATGGGGACAGAGGGGGGTACAGAGATAGGGGGACAGAGGGAGGGGGACAGAGAGAGGGGGACAGAGAGAGGGGGACAGAGTGTGCGAGGACAGAGTGTGGGGACAGAGAGAGGGGGAGATAGAGGGCGTCATAGGGAGGGGGGACAGAGAGTGGGGGCAGAGAGAGTGGGGGACAGAGTGGGGGAAAGGGAGGGGGAGAGAGAGGGCTACAGAGATAGTGGGACAGACAGAGGGGACAGAGCGAGGGGGACAGGGAGAGATGGGGACAGAGAGAGGGGCAGAAAGAGGGCGACAGAGGGAGGGGGACAGAGAGAGCGGGTAAGAGGGAGGGGGAACAGAGAATGGGGGACTGAGAGAGGGGTACAGTGTTGGGGAGAGAGAGTCCGTCAGAGAGAGGAGTACAGTGAGCCGGGGACAGAGACTGGGGGACAGAGAGAGGGGGACAGAGAGAGATGGGGACAGAGAGAGGGGCAGAAAGACGGCGACAGAGGGAGGGGGACAGAGAGAGCGGGACAGAGGGAGGGGGAACAGAGAATGGGGGACTGAGAGAGGGGTACAGAGTTGGGGAGAGAGAGTCCGTCAGAGAGAGGGGGACAGAGAGCCGGGGACAGAGACTGGGGGACAGAGAGAGGGGGATGGACTGAGTGGGGAACGGGGGGCAGGGTTGGACGGAGAGGGAGTGGACAGAGAGAGGAGGGATAGAGAGGGGGGACAGAAAGAGATGCAGACAGAGAGAGCACGGGGACAGAGAGAGAGGGAACAGAGAGTGTGGGACAGAGAGACGGGGACACAGAGAGAGGTGACAGAGAGGGGCAGAGAGAGGGCGACAGAGAGAGGGGACAGCGAGAAGGAGGGACAGAGAGAGCCGGGTGGGAGAGAGAGGGGGACAGAGAAAGGGGGGACAGAGAGGGGGACAGTGAGAGGGGGGGTCAGAGAGAGAGGGGGACAGAGAGAGAGAGGGACAGAGAGGGGGGGACAGGGGGGGGGGGGGGCAGAGAGAGAGGGGAAAGAGAGAGTGGGCAGAGAGAGGGGGACAGAGAGAAGGGTCACAGAGAGGGGGGACAGAGAGAGGGGGGACAGAGAGGGGGACCGAGAGAGGGGGACAGAGAGAGGGGGGACAGAGTGAGGGGGACAGAGAGAGAGTGGGACAGAGTGAGGGGGTCAGAGTGAGGGGGAACAGAGAAAGGGGGACAGAGGGAGGGGGACAGAGGGAGGGGGGACAGAGGAATGGTGAATGGGAGGGGGCAGAGAGAGGGGGACAGAGAGGGGAGGACAGAGAAAGAGGGGGTCAGAAAGAGGGCGAAAGAGAGAGGGGGACAGAGAAAGGGGGACAGAGAGTGAGGGGGTCAGAGTGAGGGGGAACAGAGAAAGGGGGACAGAGGGAGGGGGACAGAGGGAGGGGGGACAGAGGAATGGTGAATGGGAGGGGTCAGAGAGAGGGGGACAGAGAGGGGAGGACAGAGAAAGAGGGGGTCAGAAAGAGGGCGAAAGAGAGAGGGGGACAGAGAAAGGGGGACAGAGGGAGGGGGTCAGAGAGAGGGGGACACAGAGTGAGGGGGTCAGAGTGAGGGGGAACAGAGAAAGGGGTACAGAGGGAGGGGGACAGAGGGAGGGGGGACAGAGGAATGGTGAATGGGAGGGGGCAGAGAGAGGGGGACAGAGAGGGGAGGACAGAGAAAGAGGGGGTCAGAAAGAGGGCGAAAGAGAGAGGGGGACAGAGAGAGGGGGTCATAAAGAGGGCGACAGAGAGAGGGGGGACAGAGAGAGGGGGACAGAGTGACCGGGGACAGAGAGGGGGCACAGAGAGAGGGGGACAGAGAGGGGGGGACAGAGAGAGGGGTGGACAGAGAGAGAGTGACAGAGAGACGGTGACAGATATGGCGACAGAGAGAGGGGGACAGAGAGAGAGGGGGTCAGAGAGAGGGGGGAACAGAGAGAGAGGGGGACAGAGAGAGGGGGGAAAAGAGAGAGAGAGGCTACAGAGAGATGGGGGACAGAGGCGGGGACAGAGATAGGGGGACAGAGGGAGGGGGACAGAGAGAAGGGGACAGAGAGAGGGGGACAGAGAGGAGGGGAGAGAGAGAGATGGGATCAGAGAGAGAGGTGGGCAGAGAGAGAGCGACAGAGAGACGGTGACAGAAAGTGCGACAGAGAGAGGGGGACAGAGAGGGGTGGACGGGGGGTGAACAGCGAGATGGTGACTGAGAGGGAGCAGAGAGAGGGCTACAGAGAAGGGTGGACAGAGGTTTGGGACAGAGAGAGGGTGGACTGAGAGAGGGGGCAGAGAGACGGGGACAGAGAGAGGGGGGAAAGAGAGACGGTGACAGAGAGGGGGCAGTGAGGAGGGGACAAAGAGAGGGGGGAAAGAGAGACAGTGACAGAGGGGGCAGAGAGACGGGGACAGAGAGAGGGGGGAAAGAGAGACGGTGACAGAGAGGGGGCAGAGAGGGGGACAGAGAGAGGGGGGAAAGAGAGACGGTGACAGAGAGGGGGTCGAGAGAGGGCGACAGAGAGAGGAGGGAAACAGAGACGGTGACAGAGAGGGGGCAGAGAGGGGGGTCAGAGAGACGGTGACAGAGAGGGGGCAGAGAGATGGCGATAGAGATGGGGGAACAGAGAGCGGGGAACAGAGCGAGGGGGCAGAGAGAGGGGGGCAGAGAGAGGGGGCAGAGAGAGAGGGGGTCAGAGAGAGAGGGGGACAGAGGGGGATTGGGGGGCCAGAGTGGGGGGGGGCAGAGAGAGGGGGACAGAGGGGGTGGACAGAGAGAGGGAGAACAGAGGGAGGGGGACAGAGAGGGGAGGACAGAGAAAGAGGGGGTCAGAAAGAGGGCGAAAGAGAGAGGGGGACAGAGAAAGGGGGACAGAGAGAGGGGGTCAGAAAGAGGGCGACAGAGGGAGGGGGGACAGAGAGAGGGGGACAGAGTGAGCGGGGACAGAGAGGGGGCCCAGAGAGGTGGGGACAGAGAGAGGGGTGGACTGAGAGAGAGTGACAGAGAGACGGTGACAGATATGGCGACAGAGAGAGGGGGACAGAGAGAGAGGGGGGAAAAGAGAGAGAGAGGCTACAGAGAGATGGGGTAAGAGGGGGGGACAGAGATAGGGGGACAGAGAGAGGGGGACAGAGAGAGGGGGACAGAGTGTGCGAGGACAGAGTGGGGGGACAGAGAGAGGGGGACAGAGAGAGGGGGGGAAAGAGAGAGATGGGATCAGAGAGAGAGGTGGGCAGAGAGAGAGCGACAGAGAGACGGTGACAGAAAGTGCGACAGAGAGGGGGGGACAGAGGGGGGTGGACGGGGGGTGAACAGCGAGATGGTGACTGAGAGGGAGCAGAGAGAGGGCTACAGAGAAGGGTGGACAGAGGTTTGGGACAGAGAGAGGGTGGACTGAGAGAGGGGGCAGAGAGACGGGGACAGAGAGAGGGGGGAAAGAGAGACGGTGACAGAGAGGGGGCAGTGAGGAGGGGACAGAGAGAGGGGGGAAAGAGAGACGGTGACAGAGGGGGCAGAGAGACGGGGACAGAGAGAGGGGGGAAAGAGAGACGGTGACAGAGAGGGGGCAGAGAGGGGGACAGAGAGAGGGGGGAAAGAGAGACGGTGACAGAGAGGGGGCAGAGAGAGGGCGACAGAGAGAGGAGGGAAAGAGAGACGGTGACAGAGAGGGGGCAGAGAGGGGGGTCAGAGAGACGGTGACAGAGAGGGGGCAGAGAGGGGGACAGAGAGAGGGGGGAAAGAGAGACGGTGACAGAGAGGGGGCAGAGAGAGGGCGACAGAGAGAGGAGGGAAAGAGAGACGGTGACAGAGAGGGGGCAGAGAGAGGGCGATAGAGATGGGGGAACAGAGAGCGGGGAACAGAGCGAGGGGGCAGAGAGAGGGGGGCAGAGAGAGAGGGGGACAGAGAGAGAGGGGGTCAGAGAGAGAGGAGGACAGAGGGGGATTGGGGGGCCAGTGTCGGGGGGGGGCAGAGAGAGGGGGACAGAGGGGGTGGACAGAGAGAGGGAGAACAGAGGGAGGGGGACAGAGGGAGGGGTCAGAGGGAGGGGTACAGATGGAGGGTACAGAGTGGAGGAGAGAGAGGGGCAGAGAGAGGGCGATAGAGATGGGGGGACAGTGAGCGGGGAACAATGCGAGGGGGCAGAGAGAGGGGCAGAGAGAGAGAGGGACAGAGAGAGAGGGGGGACAGAGAGAGGGGGGACAGAGGGGGGCGACAGAGGGGGGACTGACAGAGGAGGGACAGAGAGAGAGGGGGACAGAGAGAGAGAGGGTGACAGGGAGAGAGGGGACGGGGGGGACTGAGGGGGGAACAGAGAGAGGGGGCCAGAGAGAGAGGGGGACAGAGGGGGGCGACAGAGGGGGAACAGAGGGGGGAACAGAGAGAGCGGGACTGAGAGAGGTGAGGCAGAGAGAGAGAGGGGGACAGAGAGAGAGGGTGACAAGGAGAGGGGACGGGGGGGGACAAAGCGGGGGGAACAGAGAGACGGGGGACAGAGGGAGAGGGGGACAGAGAGAGGGGGACAGAGAGAGGGGGGATAGAGAGTGGGCGAGAGAGAAGGAGCGGGGACAGAGAGAGGAGCGACAGAGAGAGGGGGGCAGAGAGAGGGGTGGCAGAGGGAGGGGGGCAGAGAGACGGTGACACAGAGGGGGCCGAGAGAGGGCGACAGAGAGAGGGGGTCAGAGAGCGGGGTGAGAGAAGGGGCAGAGAGTGTGCGAAAGGGAGAGGGGGGCAGAGAGATGCGGACAGAGGGGGGGACCGAGAGACGGGGACAGAGAGAAGGGGACAGAGGGAGGGGGGACAGAGAGACGGTGACAGAGAGGGGACCGAGAGAGGGCGACAGAGAGAGGGGGTCAGAGAGCGGGGAAAGAGAAGGGGCAGAGAGAGTGCGAAAGGGAGAGGGGGGCAGAGAGATGCGGACAGAGGGGGGGACCGAGAGATGGGGATAGAGAGAGGGGGACAGAGGTAGGGGGACAGAGAGAGGGGGACAGAGGGAGGGGACAGAAAGATGGTGACAGAGTGGGAGCAGAAAGAGGGCGACGGGGGGGCAGAGAGAGGGGGGTCAGAGAGAGGGTGAAAGAGAGAGGGGGACAGATGGAAAGGGGGCAGAGAGAGGGGGGCAGAGAGAGGGGTACAGAGAGAGGGGGGACAGAGAGAGGGGTGACAGAAAGGGGGACAGAGAGAGGGGGGACAGAGAGAGAGGGACAGAGAGACGGTGACAGATATGGCGACAGAGAGAGTGGGACAGAGAGAGGGGGACAGAGAGAGGGGGACAGAGAGAGGGGGAACAGAGAGAGGGGACAGAGAGAGGGGGACAGAGAAGGGAGGACAGAGAAAGAGGGGGTCAGAAAGAGGGCGAAAGAGAGAGCGGGACAGAGAAAGGGGGACAGAGAGAGGGGGTCAGAAAGAGGGCGACAGAGGGATGGGGGACAGAGAGAGGGGGACAGAGTGAGCGGGGACAGGGAGGGGGCACAGAGAGAGGGGAACAGAGGGAGGGGACAGAGAGAGGGGGACAGAGAGAGGGGACAGAGTGTGCGAGGACAGAGTGGGGGGACAGAGAGAGGGGGACAGAGAGAGGGGGAGATAGAGGGGTCATAGGGAGGGGGGACAGAGAGTGGGGGCAGAGAGAGTGGGGGACAGAGTGGGGGAAAGGGAGGGGAGAGAGAGGGCTACAGAGATAGTGGGACAGACAGAGGGGACAGAGAGAGGGGGACAGAGAGAGATGGGGACAGAGAGAGGGGCAGAAAGAGGGCGACAGAGGGAGGGGGACAGAGAGAGCGGGACAGAGGGAGGGGGAACAGAGAATGGGGGACTGAGAGAGGGGTACAGAGTTGGGGAGAGAGAGTCCGTCAGAGAGAGGGGTACAGTGAGCCGGGGACAGAGACTGGGGGACAGAGAGAGGGGGACAGAGAGTGAGGGGGTCAGAGTGAGGGGGGAACAGAGAGAGGGGGACAGAGGGAGGAGGACAGAGAAATGGTGAATGGGAGGGGACAGAGAGAGGGGTACAGAGAGGGGAGGACAGAGAAAGAGGGGGTCAGAAAGTGAGCGAAAGAGAGAGGGGGACAGAGAAAGGGGGACAGAGAGAGGGGGTCAGAAAGAGGGCGACAGAGGGAGGGGGCAGAGAGAGGGGGACAGAATGAGCGGGGACAGAGAGGGGGCACAGAGAGAGGGGGACAGAGGGGGGGGCAGAGAGAGGGGTGGACAGAGAGAGAGTGACAGAGAGACGGTGACAGATATGGCGACAGAGAGAGGGGGACAGAGAGAGAGGGGGTCAGAGAGAGGGGAGAACAGAGAGAGAGGGGGACAGAGAGAGGGGGGAAAAGAGAGAGAGAGGCTACAGAGAGATGGGGGACAGAGGGGGGTACAAAGATAGGGGGACAGAGAGAGGGGGACAGAGAGAGGGGGACAGAGTGTGCGAGGACAGAATGGGGGGACAGAGAGAGGGGGAGATAGAGGGCGTCATAGGGAGGGTGGACAGAGAGTGGGGGCAGAGAGAGTGGGGGACGGAGTGGGGGAAAGGGAGGGGGAGAGAGAGGGCTACAGAGATAGTGGGACAGACAGAGGGGACAGAGCGAGGGGGACAGAGAGAGATGGGGACAGAGAGAGGGGCAGAAAGAGGGCGACAGAGGGAGGGGGACAGAGAGAGCGGGACAGAGGGAGAGGGAACAGAGAATGGGGGACTGAGAGAGGGGTACAGTGTTGGGGAGAGAGAGTCTGTCAGAGAGAGGAGTACAGTGAGCCGGGGACAGAGAGAGGGGCAGAAAGAGGGCGACAGAGGGAGGGGGACAGAGAGAGCGGGACAGAGGGAGGGGGAACAGAGAATGGGGGACTGAGAGAGGGGTACAGTGTTGGGGAGAGAGAGTCTGTCAGAGAGAGGGGTACAGTGAGCCGGGGACAGAGACTGGGGGACAGAGAGAGGGGGATGGACTGAGTGGGGAACGGGGGGCAGGGTTGGACGGAGAGGGAGTGGACAGAGAGAGGAGGGATAGAGAGGGGGGACAGAAAGAGATGCAGACAGAGAGAACACGGGGACAGAGAGAGAGGGAACAGAGAGTGTGGGACAGAGAGAGGGGGATAGAGAGGGGGGACAGAGAGAAGGAGGGACAGAGAGAGCCGGGTGGGAGAGAGAGGGGGACAGAGAAAGGGGGGACAGAGGGGGGGTCAGAGAGAGAGGGGGACAGAGAGAGAGAGGGACAGAGAGGGGGGGACAGAGGGGGGGGGGCAGAGAGAGAGGGGAAAGAGAGAGTGGGCAGAGAGAGGGGGACAGAGAGAAGGGTCACAGAGAGGGGTGACAGAGAGAGGGGGGACAGAGAGGGGGACCGAGAGAGGGGGACAGAGAGAGGGGGGACAGAGTGAGGGGGACAGAGAGAGGGGGGACAGAGAGAGAGGGACAGAGTGACGGTGACAGATATGGCGAAAGAGAGAGGGGGACAGAGTGAGGGGGTCAGAGTGAGTGGGAACAGAGAAAGGGGGACAGAGGGAGGGGGACAGAGGGAGGTGGCACAGAGGAATGGTGAATGGGAGGGGGCAGAGAGAGGGGGACAGAGAGGGGAGGACAGAGAAAGAGGGGGTCAGAAAGAGGGCGAAAGAGAGAGGGGGACAGAGAAAGGGGGACAGAGAGAGGGGGTCAGAAAGAGGGCGACAGAGGGAGGGGGGAGAGAGAGGGGGGGTCAAAGTGACCGGGGACAGAGAGGGGGCACAGAGAGAGGGGGACAGAGAGGGGGGGACAGAGAGAGGGGTGGACAGAGAGAGAGTGACAGAGAGACGGTGACAGATATGGCGACAGAGAGAGGGGGACAGAGAGAGAGGGGGTCAGAGAGAGGGGGGAACAGAGAGAGAGGGGGACAGAGAGAGGGGGGAAAAGAGAGAGAGAGGCTACAGAGAGATGGGGGACAGAGGCGGGGACAGAGATAGGGGGACAGAGGGAGGGGGACAGAGAGAAGGGGACAGAGAGAGGGGGACAGAGTGTGCGAGGACAGAGTGGGGGGACAGAGAGAGGGGGACAGAGTGTGCGAGGACAGAGTGGGGGGACAGAGAGAGGGGGACAGAGAGAGGAGGGGAGAGAGAGAGATGGAATCAGAGAGAGAGGTGGGCAGAGAGAGAGCGACAGAGAGACGGTGACAGAAAGTGCGACAGAGAGAGGGGAACAGAGAGGGGTGGACGGGGGGTGAACAGCGAGATGGTGACTGAGAGGGAGCAGAGAGAGGGCTACAGAGAAGGGTGGACAGAGGTTTGGGACAGAGAGAGGGTGGACTGAGAGAGGGGGCAGAGAGACGGGGACAGAGAGAGGGGGGAAAGAGAGACGGTGACAGAGAGGGGGCAGTGAGGAGGGGACAGAGAGAGGGGGGAAAGAGAGACGGTGACAGAGGGGGCAGAGAGACGGGGACAGAGAGAGGGGGGAAAGAGAGACGGTGACAGAGAGGGGGCAGAGAGGGGGACAGAGAGAGGGGGTAAAGAGAGACGGTGACAGAGAGGGGGCAGAGAGAGGGCGACAGAGAGAGGAGGGAAAGAGAGACGGTGACAGAGAGGGGGCAGAGAGGGGTGTCAGAGAGACGGTGACAGAGAGGGGGCAGAGAGAGGGCGATAGAGATGGGGGAACAGAGAGCGGGGAACAGAGCGAGGGGGCAGAGAGAGGGGGGCAGAGAGAGAGGGGGACAGAGAGAGAGGGGGTCAGAGAGGGAGGGGGACAGAGGGGGATTGGGGGGCCAGAGTGGGGGGGGGGGGCAGAGAGAGGGGGACAGAGGGGGTGGACAGAGAGAGGGAGAACAGAGGGAGGGGGACAGAGGGAGGGGTCAGAGGGAGGGGTACAGATGGAGGGTACAGAGTGGAGGAGAGAGAGGGGCAGAGAAAGGGCGATAGAGATGGGTGGACAGAGAGCGGGGAACAATGCGAGGGGGCAGAGAGAGGGGCAGAGAGAGAGAGGGACAGAGAGAGAGGGGGGACAGAGAGAGGGGGGACAGAGGGGGGCGACAGAGGGGGGACTGAGAGAGGAGAGACAGAGAGAGAGGGGGACAGAGAGAGAGGGGGACAGAGAGAGAGAGGGTGACAGGTAGAGAGGGGACGGGGGGGACTGAGGGGGGAACAGAGAGAGGGGGCCAGAGAGAGAGGGGGACAGAGGGGGGCGACAGAGGGGGAACAGAGGGGGGAACAGAGAGAGCGGACTGAGAGAGGTGAGGCAGAGAGAGAGAGGGGGACAGAGAGAGAGGGTGACAAGGAGAGGGGACGGGGGGGACAAAGCGGGGGGAACAGAGAGACGGGGGACAGAGGGAGAGGGGGACAGAGAGAGGGGGACAGAGAGAGGGGGGATAGAGAGTGGGCGAGAGAGAAGGAGCGGGGACAGAGAGAGGAGCGACAGAGAGAGGGGGGCAGAGAGAGGGGTGGCAGAGGGAGGGGGGCAGAGAGACGGTGACACAGAGGGGGCCGAGAGAGGGCGACAGAGAGAGGGGGTCAGAGAGCGGGGTGAGAGAAGGGGCAGAGAGAGTGCGAAAGGGAGAGGGGGGCAGAGAGATGCGGACAGAGGGGGGGACCGAGAGACGGGGACAGAGAGAGGGGGACAGAGGGAGGGGGGACAGAGAGACGGTGACAGAGAGGGGGCCGAGAGAGGGCGACAGAGAGAGGGGGTCAGAGAGCGGGGAAAGAGAAGGGGCAGAGAGAGTGCGAAAGGGAGAGGGGGGCAGAGAGATGCGAACAGAGGGGGGGACCGAGAGATGGGGATAGAGAGAGGGGGACAGAGGTAGGGGGACAGAGAGAGGGGGACAGAGGGAGGGGACAGAAAGATGGTGACAGAGTGGGAGCAGAAAGAGGGCGACGGGGGGGCAGAGAGAGGGGGGTCAGAGAGAGGGTGAAAGAGAGAGGGGGACAGATGGAAAGGGGGCAGAGAGAGGGGGGCAGAGAGAGGGGTACAGAGGGAGGGGGGACAGAGAGACGGTGACAGAGAGGGGGCAGAGCAAGGGGGACAGAGAGCAGGGGGTACAGAGAAACGGGGACAGAGAGGGGGGTAGAGAGTGGGGGAGAGAGAAGGAGCGGGGACAGGGAGAGGGGCGACAGAGAGTGGGGGCAGAGAGAGTGGGGGCAGAGAAAGGGGGACAGAGGGAGGGGGACAGAGGGAGGTGGCACAGAGGAATGGTGAATGGGAGGGGGCAGAGAGAGGGGGACAGAGAGGGGAGGACAGAGAAAGAGGGGGTCAGAAAGAGGGCGAAAGAGAGAGGGGGACAGAGAAAGGGGGACAGAGAGAGGGGGTCAGAAAGAGGGCGACAGAGGGAGGGGGGACAGAGAGAGGGGGACAGAGTGACCGGGGACAGAGAGGGGGCACAGAGAGAGGGGGACAGAGAGGGGGGGACAGAGAGAGGGGTGGACAGAGAGAGAGTGACAGAGAGACGGTGACAGATATGGCGACAGAGAGAGGGGGACAGAGAGAGAGGGGGTCAGAGAGAGGGGGGAACAGAGAGAGAGGGGGACAGAGAGAGGGGGGAAAAGAGAGAGAGAGGCTACAGAGAGATGGGGGACAGAGGCGGGGACAGAGATAGGGGGACAGAGGGAGGGGGACAGAGAGAAGGGGACAGAGAGAGGGGGACAGAGTGTGCGAGGACAGAGTGGGGGGACAGAGAGAGGGGGACAGAGTGTGCGAGGACAGAGTGGGGGGACAGAGAGAAGGGGACAGAGAGAGGGGGACAGAGAGAGGAGGGGAGAGAGAGAGATGGAATCAGAGAGAGAGGTGGGCAGAGAGAGAGCGACAGAGAGACGGTGACAGAACGTGCGACAGAGAGAGGGGGACAGAGAGGGGTGGACGGGGGGTGAACAGCGAGATGGTGACTGAGAGGGAGCAGAGAGAGGGCTACAGAGAAGGGTGGACAGAGGTTTGCGACAGAGAGAGGGTGGACTGAGAGAGGGGGCAGAGAGACGGGGACAGAGAGAGGGGGGAAAGAGAGACGGTGACAGAGTGGGGGCAGTGAGGAGGGGACAGAGAGAGGGGGGAAAGAGAGACGGTGACAGAGGGGGCAGAGAGACGGGGACAGAGAGAGGGGGGAAAGAGAGACGGTGACAGAGAGGGGGCAGAGAGGGGGACAGAGAGAGGGGGTAAAGAGAGACGGTGACAGAGAGGGGGCAGAGAGAGGGCGACAGAGAGAGGAGGGAAAGAGAGACGGTGACAGAGAGGGGGCAGAGAGGGGTGTCAGAGAGACGGTGACAGAGAGGGGGCAGAGAGAGGGCGATAGAGATGGGGGAACAGAGAGCGGGGAACAGAGCGAGGGAGCAGAGAGAGGGGGGCAGAGAGAGAGGGGGACAGAGAGAGAGGGGGTCAGAGAGGGAGGGGGACAGAGGGGGATTGGGGGACCAGAGTGGGGGGGGGGGCAGAGAGAGGGGGACAGAGGGGGTGGACAGAGAGAGGGAGAACAGAGGGAGGGGGACAGAGGGAGGGGTCAGAGGGAGGGGTACAGATGGAGGGTACAGAGTGGAGGAGAGAGAGGGGCAGAGAGAGGGCGATAGAGATGGGTGGACAGAGAGCGGGGAACAATGCGAGGGGGCAGAGAGAGGGGCAGAGAGAGAGAGGGACAGAGAGAGAGGGGGGACAGAGAGAGGGGGGACAGAGGGGGGCGACAGAGGGGGGACTGACAGAGGAGGGACAGAGAGAGAGGGGGACAGAGAGAGAGAGGGTGACAGGTAGAGAGGGGACGGGGGGGACTGAGGGGGGAACAGAGAGAGGGGGCCAGAGAGAGAGGGGGACAGAGGGGGGCGACAGAGGGGGAACAGAGGGGGGAACAGAGAGAGCGGACTGAGAGAGGTGAGGCAGAGAGAGAGAGGGGGACAGAGAGAGAGGGTGACAAGGAGAGGGGACGGGGGGGACAAAGCGGGGGGAACAGAGAGACGGGGGACAGAGGGAGAGGGGGACAGAGAGAGGGGGACAGAGAGAGGGGGGATAGAGAGTGGGCGAGAGAGAAGGAGCGGGGACAGAGAGAGGAGCGACAGAGAGAGGGGGGCAGAGAGAGGGGTGGCAGAGGGAGGGGGGCAGAGAGACGGTGACACAGAGGGGGCCGAGAGAGGGCGACAGAGAGAGGGGGTCAGAGAGCGGGGTGAGAGAAGGGGCAGAGAGAGTGCGAAAGGGAGAGGGGGGCAGAGAGATGCGGACAGAGGGGGGGACCGAGAGACGGGGACAGAGAGAGGGGGACAGAGGGAGGGGGGACAGAGAGACGGTGACAGAGAGGGGGCCGAGAGAGGGCGACAGAGAGAGGGGGTCAGAGAGCGGGGAAAGAGAAGGGGCAGAGAGAGTGCGAAAGGGAGAGGGGGGCAGAGAGATGCGGACAGAGGGGGGGACCGAGAGATGGGGATAGAGAGAGGGGGACAGAGGTAGGGGGACAGAGAGAGGGGGACAGAGGGAGGGGACAGAAAGATGGTGACAGAGTGGGAGCAGAAAGAGGGCGACGGGGGGGGCAGAGAGAGGGGGGTCAGAGAGAGGGTGAAAGAGAGAGGGGGACAGATGGAAAGGGGGCAGAGAGAGGGGGGCAGAGAGAGGGGTACAGAGGGAGGGGGGACAGAGAGACGGTGACAGAGAGGGGGCAGAGCAAGGGGGACAGAGAGCAGGGGGTACAGAGAAACGGGGACAGAGAGGGGGGTAGAGAGTGGGGGAGAGAGAAGGAGCGGGGACAGGGAAAGGGGCGACAGAGAGTGGGGGCAGAGAGAGTGGGGGCAGAGAGAGGGGGGCAGAGGGAGGGGGGACAGAGAGACGGTGACAGAGAGGGTGCAGAGAGAGGGCGACAGAGAGAGGGGGTCAGAGAGCGGGGAGAGAGAAGGGGCAGAGAGAGTGCGAAAGGGAGAGGGGGGCAGAGAGATGCGGACAGAGGGGGGGGACCGAGAGACGGGGACAGAGAGAGGGGGACAGAGGGAGGGGGACAGAGAGAGGGGGACAGAGGGAGGGGACAGAGAGATGGTGACAGAGTGGGAGCAGAAAGAGGGCGACGGGTGGGCAGAGAGAGGGAGGTCAGAGAGAGGGGGACAGAGAGAGAGGGGGACAGAGAGGGGGTCAGAGAGAGAGAGGACAGAGGGGGGACCGTGGCGTACCAGAGTGGGGGGGGGGGCAGAGAGAGGGGGACAGAGCGAGGGGTCAGAGAGAGAGAGGGATAGAGAGAGTGGGGGACAGAGAGAGAGGCGACAGAGAGAGAGAGGACAGACGGGGACGGGGGGGCACAGAGAGGGGGGACAGAGAGGGGGAACAGAGAGAGGGAGAACAGAGGGAGGGGGAAAGAGGGAGGGGGACAGAGGGAGGGGGACAGAGGGAGGGGGGCAGAGTTGTGGAGAGAGGGGCCAGAGAGAGGGTGAAAGAGATGGGGGACAGAGAGCGTGGAACAGTGCGAGGGGGCAGAGAGAGGGGGCAGAGAGAGAGGGGGACAGAGAGAGGGGGACAGAGAGAGGGGGGACAGAGAGACGGGGGCGAGAGTGGGGTACAGAGGGGGTACAGAGGGGGGAGCAGAGAGAGGGGAACTGAGAGAGGGGGCAGAGAGAGGGGGACAGAGAGAGGGGACGGGGGGGGACACAGAGAGGGGGAACTGAGGGGGAAACAGAGAGAGGGGGACTGAGAGAGGGGGGACAGAGAGAGAGGGTGACAGGGAGAGAGGGGACAGAGGGAGGGACAGGAGGGGACTGAGGGGGGGAACAGAGAGAGGGGGCCAGAGAGAGGGGGGACAGATAGCAGGGGAGACAGAGAGAGGGGGATGAGAGAGAGGGGTGTGAAAGACGGGGTGGTGAGAGAGGGTGTGAGAGTGGGGAGAGATAGGTGGAGAAAAAGGGGGGAGAGAGAGGGGTAGAGAGAGTGGGGGAGAGGGTTTGGAGAGAAAGCGTGTAGAGAGGGGGAGAGAGGGGGAGAGAGTGGGGAGAGACAGGCAGAGAGAGGGGTGGGGGGAAGAGGGGAGAGAGAGGGGAGGAGAGAGAGGGGAGTGAGAGAGGGGTGAGAAAGAGGGGGTGAAGGAGTGGGTGTGAGGGAGAGGGTGTGTTTGAGAGAGAGTCGGTGTGAGAGAGAGAGAGGGGTGAGAGAGAGAGAAGGTGTGAGAGAGAAGGGGTGTGAGAGCGAGAAGAGGTGAGAGAGAGAAGGGGTGTGAGAGAGAAGGGGTGTGAGAAATAGGGGTGGAGAGGGAGAGAGAGACGTGGGGTGAGAGTGAGAGAGTGGGGTGAGAGAGTGAGATGGGATGGAGAGAGTGGGGGTGAGAGAGACAGAGGGAGATGGAGGGGAGCGAGGGGGGCAGAGAGAGGTGGAGACAGAGGGGGTGGGGGTGAGAAGGGGTTTAGAGAGAAGGGTTGATTGAGAGAGAAAAAGTGGGGGGTAAGAGAGAGAGTGGAGTGAGAAGAAGAGGGTGTGAGAGAGAGAGTGGGTGAGAGAGAGGGGGTGAGCGAGAGGGGTGAGGGGGAGGTGTTAAAGAGAGAGAGCGCGGGGTGAGAAAGAAAGGGTGTGAGAGAGGGTGGGGTTGAGGGGGTGAAAGGGAAGAGGGGTGAGAGGGGTGACAGAGAGAGGTATAAGCGAGAGGGGATGAGAGAGTGAGGGGGGTTGAGAGAGGGTGTGGTGAGAGGGGGCGGTTAGACACAGAGGGAGTGAGAGAGAGGTGTGAGAGAGAGGGTGTAAGAGACAAAGGGTGATTGAGAGAGAGAAAATGGGGAGGGGGTAAGAGAGAGAGTGGAGTGAGAAGGAGAAGGTGTGAGAGAGCGGGTGAGAGAGGGGGTGAGAGGAGGAGAGAGAGAGGAGGAGAGAGAGGGGGAGGGGGAGAGAGAGAGGAGGAAAGAGAGAGGGGAAGAGAGAGAGAGGGGGAGACAGAGTGAGGGGTGGAGAGAGAGGGGGAAGAGGGAGGGGAGAGAGAGAGGGGAGAGAGGGAGCTGAGAGAGAGGTGTTGAGAGAGAGGGGCTGAGAGAGAGGTGTTGAGAGAGAGAGGATGAGAAACAGGGGTGTGAGAGAGAAGGGGTGTGGGAGAGAAGGGATGTGAGAGAGAAGGTGTGTGAGGCAGAGGCGGGGAAGAGAGAGCGACGTGGGCTAAGAGAGAGAGAGTGGGGTGAGAGAGTGAGATGGGAGTGAGAGAGAGGGGTTGTGAGAGACAGGGGGGAGAAACGGTAGAGAGTGGGAGGCAAGAGAGGGGGTAGAGAGAAGGGGAGAGAGAGGGGGAGAGAGAGGGGGGGGAGAGAGAGGGGCAGAGAGAGGGAGGGTGAGAGAGACAGGGGGTGAGAGAGAGGGTGTGAGAGAGAGGAGATGAGAAAGAGAGAGAGTGAGTGAAAAAGAGAGCGTATAAGTGAGAAAGAGAGAGCTTGAGTGCGAAAGAGAGAGTGGGTGAAAGAGAGGGTGCGAGACAGAGAGGTTGAGAGATAAGGGGTGATTGAGAGAGAGAAAGTGGGGAGGGGGTAAGAGAGAGAGTGGAGTTAGAAGGAGAGAGTGTGATTGAGAGAGTGGGTGAAAGAGAGTGGTGAGTGAGAGGGGTGAGAGGGGGAGGGGTTAGAGAGAGCGCGTGGGGTAAGAGAGAAAGGATGTGAGAGGGAGTAAGAGAGAGGGGTGGGAGAGGGGATGAAAGAGAGAGGGGTGAGAGAGAGGGGTTGAGAAAGAGAGAGGGCGTGAGAGATTGAGGGTGTGAGAGAGTGAGGGGATGAGAGAGTGAGGGGGGTTGAGAAAGGGGTGGTGAGAGAGATGGAGTGAGAGAGAAGGGGTATGAGAGCGAGAAGAGGTGTGAGAGAGAGAGGGGTGTGAGAGAGAGAAGGGGTGTGAGAAATAGGAGGTGGAGAGAAAGAGACGTGGGTTGAGAGTGAGAAAGTGGGGTGAGAGCGTGAGATGGGATGGAGAGAGAGGGGGTGTAAGAGATAGAGGGAAATAGAGGGGGAGAGAGAGGGGGCAGAGAGAGGGGAGAGAAAGGGGGCAGAGAGAGGTGGAGAGAGAGGGGGCTGGGGTGAGAAGGGGTTGAGAGAGAAGGGTTGATTGAGAGAGAAAAAGTGGGGGATAAGAGAGAGAGTGGAGTGAGAAGGAGAGGGTGAGAGAGAGAGTGGGTGAGAGAGAGTGGCGAGAGAGCGAGGGGTAAGAGAGAGTGGGTGAGAGAGGGGGTGAGCGAGAGGGGTGAGAGGGGGAGGGGTTAGAGAGAGAGGGCAGGGTAAGAGAGAAAGGGAGTGAGAGAGGGAGGGGTGAGGAGGTGAGAGAGGGAGGAGAGGTGAGAGGTGGTGAGAGAGAGAGGGGTGAGAGAGAGGGGATGAGAGAGTGAGGGGGGTTGAGAGAGGGGTGGTGAGAGTGGGGTGAGAGACACAGGGAGTTAGAGAGAGGGGTGAGAGAGGGGGTGAGAGACAATGGGTGATTGAGAGAGAGAAAGTGGGGAGGGGGTAAGAGAGAGAGTGGAGTGAGAAGAAGATGGTGTGATTGAGAGAGTGTGAGAGAGAGAGGGGTGAGTGAGAGGGGGAGGGGTTAGAGAGAGCGCAGGGTAAGAGCAAAAGGGTGTGAGAGGGCGTGAGAGAGAGGGGTGAGAGAGGGAATGAGAGAGAGGGGGTGAGAGAGAGGGTTTGAGAAAGAGAAAGGGCATGAGAGATTGAGGGTGTGAGAGAGTGAGGGGATGAGAGAGTGAGGGGGGTTGAGAGAGGGGGTGGTGAGAGACAAGGGGGTGAAAGAGAGGGGAAGTGAGAGAGAGACGTGTGAGAGAGAGAGGAGGGTGAGAGAAAGAGGGGTTGAGAGAGTGAGGGTGTGAGAGAGTGAGGGGATGAGAGTGAGGGAGTTTGAGAGAGGGGGTGGTGAGAGAGAGATGGAGTGAGAGAGAGGGAGTGTGGAAGAGAGGGATGAGAGCGAGGAGTGAGAGCGAGGGGTTGAGAGAGAGGGGTTGAGAAAGAGAGAAGGGTGAGAGAGAGAGGGGTGGGGAGGTGAGAGAGAGGGGGTGGGGGGTGTAAGAGAGAGGGTTGAGAGAGAGGGAGGTGTGAGAGAGAGAGGGAGGTGGGAGAGAGAGGGGTGAGAGAGAGAGGGGTAAGAGAGAGAGAGCGAGAAGGAGAGAGAGGGGATGAGAAAGAGGCAGAGAGATGGTGGGAGAGAGGAAGGGGTGAGAGAGCAAGGGTGTCTGAGAGTGTGTGCAAGAGAGGGGGATGTGAATGAGATTGGGGTGGGAGAGAGATGGGTGACGGAGAGAGAGGGGTGAGAGAGAGGGGAGTGAGAGAGAGATGGATGTGAGAGGCAGAGGGGTTGAGAGATTGAGGGGTGTTGAGAGGGGGGTGGTGAGAGGGGGACAGTGAGCGAGAGAGGGGGTGGTGAGAGGGGGACGGTGAGCGAGAGAGGGGGTGGTGAGGGGGGACGGTGAGCGAGAGAGGGAGTGAGAGAGAGGGGTTGACAGAGAAAGAGAGTTCTGAGAGAGAGGGGTGAGAGAGAGTGTGTGAGAGAGAGGGGGTGACCGAGAGGGGTGAGAGGGGAAGGGGTTAGAGAGAGAGAGCGCGCGAGGTAAGAGAGAAAGGGAGAAGGGTGAGGGGGTGAGAGAGGGAGGAGGGATGAGAATGGGGTGACAGAGAGAGACTGTGGTGAGAGAGAGGGGATGAGATTGGGGTGGTGAGAGAGGGGGTGAGAGACACAGGGAGTGAGAGAGAGGAGTGTGAGAGAAGGGGTGAGAGACAAGGGGTGAGAAAGAGGGGTTCAGAGAGAGGGGGTGAGAGAGAGAGGGGGGTTGAGAGTGAGAGGGGTGGCGGGGGTGAGACTGAGTGGGGTGAGAGAGAGGGGTGGGGGGGTGAGAGAGAGAGAGAGTGAGAGGGAGGAAGAGAGGGGGTGTGGGAGAGAGAGGGGGTGAGAGAGAGAGAGCTGGGTGAGAGGGCGCTAAGAGGGAGAGGTGGGAGTGAGTGACAGAGAGGGGGTGGGAGAGAGAGGGGGTGAGAGAGAGGGAGCAAGAAGGAGAGAGGGGATGAGAAAGAGGCAGACAGATGGTGGGAGAGAGGGAGAGGGTGAGAGAGCGAGGGTGTTTGAGAGTGTGTGTGTGAGAGAGGGGGGATGTGAAAGAGATTGGGGTGGGAGAGAAAGGGGTGAAAGAGAGAGAGGGGAAGGGGAGAGAGGAAGATGGATGTGTGAGAGAGAGGTTGAGAGAGAGGAGGGTGAGAGACTGAGGGTGTGAGAGAGTGAGGGAATGAGAGTTTGAGGAGTGGTGAGAGAGGGGGGTGAGAGAGAGGAAGGTGGGAGAGGGGGGTGAGAGAGACGGGTGTGTGAGAGACTGATGAGGTGAGAGAGTAAGGGGGTGAGAGATTGAGAGGGGTGAGAGAGGGGTTGAAGAGAGAGGGGGGTGAGAGAGATGGGTGTGAGAGAGAGAGGGGTTGAGAGAGAGGGTGTGAGAGACTGAGGGTGTGAGAGAGATGAGGGGATGAGAGATTGAGGGGTGTTGAGAGGGGGGCGTTTAGAGAGAGAGGGAGTGAGGGAGAGGGGTGAAAGAGAGAGAGGGAGAGAGGGGGTGAGCAAGAGGGGTGAGAGGGAGAGGGGTTCGAGAGAGAGCGCGGGGTAAGAGAGAAAGGGAAAGGGGTGAGGGGGTGAGAGAGGGAGGAGGGTGAGAGGGGGTGACAGAGAGAGGGGTGAGAGAGGGGATGAAAGAGTGAGGGGGGTTGAGAGAGGGGGTGGTGAGAGAGGGGTGGTGAGAGACGCAGAGAGTGAGAGAGAGGTGTGAGAGAGAGGGGTGAGAGAAAGGGGTGTTTGAGAGAGAGAACGTGGGGAGGGGGTAAGAGAGAGAATGGCATGAGAAGGAGAGGGTGTGTGAGAGAGAGTGGGTGAGAGAGAGGGAGAGAGCGCGAGGGGTGAGAGAGTGAGATGGGAGTGAGAGAGAGGGGGTGTCAGAGATAGGGGGAGAGGGAGTAGAGAGTGGGGGGCAAGAGAGGGGGAGAGAGAGGGGAGAGAGAGAGGGGGAGAGAGAGGAGTTGAAAGAGAGGGGGGAGAGCGAGAGGGGGTGAGAAAGAGAGTGTGAGTGAAAAAGAGAGAGGGTAAGTGAGAAAGAGAGCGTGAGTGAGAAAGAGAGAGCGGGTGAGAGAGACGGGGTGAGGGGGGTGAGAGTGAGGGGGTGGTTGAGAGAGAGAAAGTTTGGGGGGGTAAGAGAGAGAGTGGAGTGAGAAGTGGAGGGTGTGATTGAGAGAGTGGGTGAGAGAGAGGGGTGAGCGAGAGGGGTGAGAAGGTGAGGGGTTAGAGAGAGCGTGTGGTAAGAGAGAAAGGGAGTGAGAGAGAGGGGTGAGAGAGAGAGTGGGGCGAGAGAAAGGGTTTGAGAAAGAGAGAGGGCGTGAGAATTGAGGGTGTGAGAGGGTGAGGGGATGAGAGAGTGAGGGAGGTTGAGAGAGGCGGTGGTGAGAGAGGGGGGTGAGAGAGAGGGGTGTGAGAGGGAGGGGGTGAGAGTGAGGGCGTGTGAGAGTGAGGGGATGAGAGAGTGAGGGGGTTTGAGAGAGGGGATGGTGAGAGAGCGAGGGAATGTGAGAGAGGGGTGTGAGAGAGCGAGGGGTTAGGGAGAAGGGTTGAGAGAGGGGGAGAGAGAGAGAGGGGGTTCAGAGAGAGAGGTGGGTTGAGAGAGAGAGGGGGGGTTGAGAGAGAGGGGTGAGAGAGAGAGAGGGTTGAGAGAGAGGGAGGTGGGAGAGAGAGGGGGTGAGAGACAAGGAGTGATTGAGAGAGAGAAAGTGGGGAGGGGGTCAGAGACAGAATGGAGTGAGAAGGAGAGGGTGTGAGAGAGAGTGGGTGAGAGAGCGAGGGGTGAGAGAGAGGGGGTGAGAGAGTGGGGGGTGAGAGAGAAGGGGGTGGGAGAGAGAAGGGGGTGAGAGAGAGGTGTTGAGAGAGAGATTGAGAGAGGGAGTTGAAAGAGAGAGGGGGTGAGAGACAGGGGTTGAAAGAGATGGGGGAAAAGGGGTGAGTGAGAGAGAGACGTGTGCTAAGAGAAAGAGAGTGGGGTGAGAGAGTGAGATGGGAGTGAGAGAGAGGGGTGTGAGAGACAGGGGAGAGGGGGGTAGAGAGTGGGGGCAAGACAGGGGGTAGAGAGAAGGGAGAGAGAGGGAGAGAGAGAGGAGTTGAGAGAGAGGGCATGAGAGAAAGAGGGGGTGAGAAAGAGAGACAGTGAGTGAAAAAGAGAGAGTGTAAGTGAGAAAGAGAGAGCGTGAGTGTGAAAGAGAGATAGGGGTGAGAGAGCGAGGGGTGAGAGGGAAGGGCAGGGTGAAAAGGGGTGAGAGAGAAGGGGTGAGAGACAGAAGGGATGGGACAGAGAGAGAGAGACTGTGGTAAGAGAGAGGGGAGAGAGTGAGAGGGAGTGTGAGAGAGGGCTAAGAGAGAGAGAGGGAGTGAGAGAGAGGGAGGCAGGAGAGAGAGGGGTTGAGAGATAAGGGGTGATTGAGAGAGAACGTGGGGAGACGGTAAGAGAGAGAGAGGAGTGAGAAGGAGAGGGTGTGAGAGAGAGGGGTGAGAGAGAGGGGTGAGAGAGCGAGGGGTGAGAGAGAGGGCGGTGAGAGAGAGGGGGTGGGAGAGAGAGGGGGTTGAGAGAGAGAGCTGGGCGAGAGGACGGTGTGAGAGAGAGAGGAGTGAGAGAGAGCGGGGTTGAGATAGAGAGGGGTTGAGAGAGAGAAGGAGGTAAGAGAGAGAGAGAGAGAAGGGGAGTGAGAGACTGAGTGGAGTGAGAGAGAGGGGAGTGAGAGAAGGGGTGAGAGAGCGCGGTTGAGAGAAGGGGTTGAGAGAGAGATGGGTTGAGAGAGATGGGGGGAAATAAGGGGTGAGAAAGAGAGAGACGTGGGCTAAGAGAGAGAGAGAGTGGGGTGAGAGAGTGAGCGTGGGGTGAGGGAGTGAGTGGGGTGAGTGAGTGAGAGAGAGGGGATGTGAGAGACAGGGGAGAGAGGGTGTAGAGAGTGGGGGGCAAGAGAGGGGGTAGTGAGAGGGGAGAGAGGGGGGAGAGAGAGAGGAGTTGAGAGAGAGGGTGTGAGAGAGAGGGGTGAGAAAGAGAGAGAGTAAGTGAAAAAGAGAGAGAGTATAAGTGAGAAAGAGAGAGGGGGTGAGAGTGCGAGGGGTGAAGAGAGGGGGTGGGGTAAGAAGGAGTTGAGAGAGAAGGGGTGAGAGACAGAGATGATGGGATAGAGAGAGACTGGGGTGAGAGAGAGAGGGGTGAGAGAGTGAGATGGGAGTGAGAGGGGGTGTGAGAGAGGGAGGTGGGAGAGAGAGGGGGGTGAGAGACAAGGGGTGATTGAGAGAGAAAGTGGGGAAGGGGTAAGAGAGAGAGAGTGGAGTTAGAAGGAGAGGGTGTGAGAGAGAGGGGTGAGAGAGAGGGGTGAGAGAGCGAGGGGTGAGAGAGAGGGTAAGAGAGAGAGGGCTGAGAGAGAGAGGGTTGTTGAGAGAGGGTGTGGTGAGAGGGGGGCATTGATCGAGAGAGGGAGTGAGAGAGAGCGGTGAGAGAGAGGAGTTGACAGAGAAAGAGAGGTGTGAGAGAGAGAGGGGTGTGAGAGAGGGGGTGTGAGAGAAAGTGGTGAGAGAGAGGGGTTGACAGAGAAAGAGAGGGGTGAGAGAGAGAGGGTTAGTGACAGGGAGTGACTGAGAGGGGGAGGGGTTAGAGAGAGAGAGCAGGGTAAGAGAGAAAGGGAGAGGGGTGAGGGGGTGAGAGATAGAGGAGGGGTGAGAGGGGTTGACAGAGAGAGGGGTGAGAGAGAGGGGATGAGAGAGTGAGGGGGGTTGAGAGAGGGGGTGGTGAGAGAGGGGTGGTGAGACACAGGGAGTGAGAGGGAGGTGAGAGAGAGAGGGGTGAGAGACAAGGGGTGTTTGAGAGTGAGAAAGTGGGGAGTGGGTAAGAGAGAGAATGGGGAGAGAGGGCAGTGAGAGGGAGAGGTGGGAATGAGTGACACAGAGGGAGTGGGAGAGAGAGGGGTGAGAGAATGGGGGTGAGAGAGAGGGAGCGAGAAGGAGAGAGAGGGGAGGAGAAAGAGGCAGAGAGATGGGGATGTGAAAGAGATTGGGGTGGGAGAGAAAGGGGTGACAGAGAGAGAGGGGAGAGAGAGGGGGGTGAGAGAGAGATGGATGTGTGAGAGAGGGGTTGAGAGAGAGGGGGGTGAGAGTCTGAGGGGGTTAGAGAGTGAGGGGATGAGAGTTTGAGGGGTGTTGACAGAGGGGGTGAGAGAGAGGGGTGGGAGAGAGGGTGTGAGAGAGAGGGGTGAGTGAGAGAGGGGTTGAGAGAGGAAGGTGGGAGAAAGAGAGGGTTGAGAGAGAGGGTGGTCTGAGAGAGAGAGGGGTGAGAGGGCGGTGAGAGGGAGAGGTTTAAGTGAGTGACAGAGAGTGTGTGGGAGAGAGGGGGGAAGAGAGGGGGTGCGAGAGAGAGGGTGTGTGAGAGTGTGTGAGAGGGGGGGATGTAAAAGAGATTGGGGTGGGAGAGAGAGGGGTGACGGAGAGAGAGGGGTGAGAGAGGGGGGTGAGAGAGAGATGGATGTGAGAGAGAGAGATGGTTGAGAGAGAGGGGGTGAGAGACTGATGGAGTGAGAGAGTGAGGGGATGAGCGATTGAGGGGGGTTGAAAGAGGGGGTGAAGAGAAAGGGGGTGAGAGAGAGGGAGTGAGAGAGAGGGGTGAGAGCGAGGGGTTGACAGAGAAAGACAGGGTTGAGAGAGAGAGTGGAAAAGAGAGAGGGGTGAGTGAGGGGGTGAGAGAGTGAGGGGATCAGAGAGTGAGGGGATTTGAGCGAGGTGGTGGTGATGGGGGGGTGAGAGAGGGGTGAGAGAGAGCCGGGTTGAAAGAGAGTGGGGTTGAGAGAGAGAAGGGGGTGAGAGAGAAGGGGGGTGAGAGAGAAGGGGGAGTGAGGGGTTGAGAAAGATGGGTTGAGAGAGAGGAGGTGAGGGGGGATACTGAGAGAGAGACGGAGAGAGAGAGCAACAGACAGAGAGAGAGAGATAAAGCAAGAGTAAGAGAGAAGAGGTGAGGGAGGTAGGGTGGACTGAGAGAGAGGTAGAGAGAGAGTGGGAGTGCCAGACAGAGAGAGCATGAGCGACAGAGAGAGAGAGAGAGAGAGAGAGAGAGCACGAGCAAGAGAGAGTGAATGAGAGAGACCGTGAGATAAGAGAAAGAGGGAGGCAAGAGAGAAGGAGAGAGGCAGGGAGAGAGAGATAGTGTGAGAAGAGGATGAGAGAGTGAGAGAGACCGCAAGGGGAAGAGAGAGAGAGAGAGAGAGAGAGACGTAAGAGAGGGGTGTGAGAGAGAGGGGCGAAAGAGGAGGGGAGACAGGAGGAGAGAGAGGGGGCAGGGGAGGTGGAGGAAGAGGGAGAGGGGAGAGAGAGGGGGCAGAGAGATGGGTGGATAGAGGGGGAGAGAGTGGAGGAGAGGGGGGAGAGAGGGTGAGAGAGAGAGGTGTTGAGAGAGGGGGTGAAAGAGAGGAATTGAGAGGGGAGGTGAGAAACAGGGGTATGAGAGAGAGAAAACGGGTGTGAGAGAGAAAGGGTGGGAGACAGAGGGGGCGGGAGAGAGAGAGACATGGGGGGAGAGTGAGAGTGGGGTGAGAGAGTGAGATGGGAGTGAGAGAGAGGGGATGTGAGAGACGCGGGAAAGAGGGGGTAGAGGGTGGGAGCAAGAGAGAGGGGGAGAGAGAGGGGAGAGAGAGAGAGGAGTTGAGAGACAGAGGAGTTGAGGGAGCGCGGTTGAGAGAGGGGGTTGAGAGAGAGGGGTTGAGAGAGAGGGGTTGAGAGAGATGGGGGGAAATAAGGAGTGAGAGAGAGAGACGCGGGCTTAGAGAGAGAGAGTGGGGTGAGAGAGTGAGTGTGGGGTGAGAGAGTGAGTGGGGTGAGAGAGAGATGGGAGTGAGAGAGGGGGTAAGAGAGAGTGGGGAGGGGGTAAGAGAGAGAGTGGAGTGAGAAGGAGAAGATGTGAGAGAGAGTGTGGGTGAGAGGGGGGTGAGAGAGCGAGGGGTGAGAGAGAGGGGGTGAGAGAGAGGTGGTGAGAGAGAGAGAGCTGGGTGAGAGGGCGGTGAGAGGGAAAGGTGGGAGTGAGTGACAGAGAGGGGATGGGAGAGAGGGGGGTGAGAGAGAGAGGGGGTGAGAGAAAGGCAGTGAGAAGGAGAGAGAGGGGATGAGAAAGAGGCAGAGAGATGGTGGGAGAGAGGGAGGTGGTGAGAGAGGGAGGATGTGTGAGAGTGTGTGTGAGAGAGAGGGGCGGATGTGAAAGAGATTGGGCTGGGAGAGAGAGGGGTGATGGAGAGAGAGGGGTGTGAGAGAGAGTGGTGAGAGAGGGGAAGAGAGAGTGAGTGAGCGAAAGGGGTGAGAGGGGGAGGGGTTAGAGAGAGCGCAGGATAAGAGTGAAAGGGGATGAGAGAGTGAGGAGGGTTGAGAGAGGGTGTGGTGGGGGGAGAGACACAGGGAATGAGAGAGAGGATGAGAGAGACAAGGGGTGATTGAGAGAGAGAAAGTGAAGAGGTGGTCAGAGAGAGAGTGGAGTGAGAAGGAGAGGGTGTGATTGAGAGAGTGAGTGAGAGAGAGGGGTTGAGCGAGAGGGGGACAGGTTACAGTGAGAGCGCGGGGTAAGAGAGAAAGTGTGTGAGAGGGGGTGAGAGAGGGACGGGATGAGAGGGGGCGAGAGAGAGGTGTGAGAGAGAGAGGGATTGAGAGAGAGGGGTTGAGAGACTGAGGGGGTGAGAGAGTGAGGGGATAGGAGATTGAGGGGTGTTGAGAGAGGGGGTGGTGAGAGAGGGGGCGGTGAGAGAGAGAGGTGTGAGACAAAGAGGGAGTGAGAGAGAGGGGTCAGAGAGAGGGCTTGACAGAGAAAGAGAGGGGTGAGAGAGGGTGTGACAGAGAGTGGTGAGAGAGACGGGTTGAGAGAGAAAGAGAGGGGAGTGAGAGAGAGAGGGGAAGAGAGAGAGGGGTGAGTGAGGGGGTGAAAGAGTGAGGGGATGAGAGAGTGAGGGGGTGTTGAGAGAGGGGTTGGTGAGGGGTGTGAGAGAGGGGTGAGAGAGCGGGGTTGAGATAGAGAGGGGTTGAGAGAGAGAAGGGGTTGAGAAAACGACTGGGGGTGAGAGAGAGGGGTTGCGAGGGGTGAGAGAGAGTTAGTAGGGTGTGTGAGAGAGTGGAATAAGAGAGGGGGTAAGAGAGGGGTGCAGTGAGAGAGAGAGGCTGAGAGAGAGATGGGCTGAGAGAGAGGGGTGAGATGTGGAGTGTGTGAGAGAGGAGGGATGAGAGTGGGAGGGGGAAAGAGGGACGGGATGAGAGAGGGAGCGTGATAGAGAGGGGTGTGAGAGAGAGAGGGGTGAGAGAGAGGGGAGAGAGAGGGAGGAGAGAGGGAGGGTGTGAGAGTGGAAGGGGGTGAGAGAGGGACGGGATGAGAGAGGGAGGGCGGGAGAGAGAGGGGTGTGAGAGAGAAAGAGGTGAGAGAGGGAGGTTGAGAGAGAGGAGTGAGAGAGGGGGGAGAGAGAGGAGTGAGAGACGGGGGAGAGGGGGTAGAGAGGGAGGGAGAGAAGGTAAGAGAGTTAGAGTGGTGAGAGAAAGAGAGGGGTGACAGAGAGAGGGGCTTGAGAGAGAGAGGAGGTGTAAGGGGGGTGAGAAAGGGGGTGCGAGTGGGAGGTAGGTGAGGGTGTGTGGGAGGGATGGGGGTGGGGGGTGAGGGAGGTGGTAGGGAGATAGAGGGGGTGTGAGAGGGGGTGGGAGAGAGAGGTGTGTGAGAGAGAGCTGGGTGAGAGGGAGTGAGGGGGGCTGAGAAAGAGAGGTGGGTGAGAGAGAGAGTGGGTGTGAGAGAGAGGTTAGTGAGAGATGGGGAATGAGAGAGAGAGTGGGGTTGAGAAAGAGAGAGATGGGAGTGAGAGAGAGAGGGTGAGAGAGAGAGGGGAAGAGAGAGAGGGGTGAGAGTGAAGGAGTGAGAAGGAGAGAGAGGGGATGAGAACGAGATAAAGAGAGGGTGGGAGAGAGGGAGGGGGTGAGAGAGAGGGGGTGAAAGAGAAAGGGGTGAGAGAGCGGGGTTGAGAGAGAGAAGGTGGTGAGAGAACGAAGGGTCGTGAGAGAAAGGGGAGTGGGAGAAAGGGGGTGAGAGAGAGAGTGGTTGAGAGAGGGGAGAGAGAGGGGTTGAGAAAGATGGGTTGAGAGAGAGAGGAGATGAGGGGAATGACTGAGAGAAAGAGACGGAGAGAGAGAGCAACAGAACAGAGAGAACAGCAAGAGTGAGAGAGAAGAGGTGAGAGAGATAAGGTGGACTGAGAGAGAGGGTGACAGACAGGAGAAGGGGGAGAGAGGGGGTGAGAGAGAGGATGAGAGAGGGGGGTGAGAGAGGTGTTGAGAGAGAGGGGGTGAGAGAGAGGAATTGAGAGAGAGGGGGTGAGAAACAGGGCTGTGAGAGAGAGAAGGGGTGTGAGACAGAAAGGGTAGGAGATACAGAGGGTGGGTGAAAGAGAGAGGTCGGTGAGAGAGTGAGAGTGGGGTGAGAGAGTGAGATGTGAGTGAGAGAGAGAGACGTGAGCTAAGAGAGAGAGAGTGGGGGAGAGAGTGAGACGTGGGCTAAGAGAGAAAGAGTGGGGGAGAGAGTGAGAGTGGGGTGAGAGAGTGAGATTGGAGTGAGAGAGAGGGGGTAGAGAGTGGGGGGCAAGAGAGGGGAGAGAGAGGGGGAGAGAGGGATGAGAGAGAGAGGGGGCGGGAGAGAGATGAGTTGAGAGAGAAGGGGTGAGAGAGAGGGGGTGAGAAAGAGAGAGAGTGAAAAAGAGATCGCGGGTGAGAGAGAGGGGGTGAGAGAGAGGGGGTAGTGGTGAGAGGGGGGTGAGAGAGAAGGGGTGAGAGAGAGGGGTGGGGTGAGAGGGAGATGAGAGAGAAGGGGTGAGATACAGAGGGGGTGGGACAGAGAGAGAAAGATTGTGGTGAGAGAGAGGGGTGAGAGAGTGAGATGGGTGTGAGAGAGGGGGGAGTGAGAGAGGGAGTGTGTGAGAGAGAGGAGTAAGAGAGCGAGGGGTGAGAGAGAGGGGTTGAGAGAGAGGGTGGGTGGTGAGAGAGAGAGCTCAGGGTAAGAGAGAAAGGGTGTGAGAGAGGGAGAGGGGTGAGGGGGTGCGAGAGGGAGGAGGGGTGAGAGAGAGGGGATATGAGAGTGAGGGGTTGAGAGAGAGATGGTGTGCGAGAGAGAGAAGGGGGTGAGAGAGAGGCGAGTGAGAGAGAGGGGGGTGAGAGAGATGAGTGAGAGAGTGGTTGAGAGAGAGAGGTGTTGAGAGAGAGGTGGTGAGAGAGAGGAATTGAGAGAGAGGGGCTGAGAAACAGGGCTGTGAGAGAGAGAAGGGGTGTGAGAGAGAAAGGGTAGGAGATAGAGAGGGTGGGCGAAAGAGAGATGTCGGTGAGAGAGTGAGGGTGGGGTGAGAGAGTGAGATGTGAGTGAGAGAGAGAGAGACGTGGGCGAAGAGAGAGAGTGTGGGGGAGAGAGTGAGACGTGGGCTAAGAGAGAGAGAGTGGGGGAGAGAGTGAGAGTGGGGTGAGAGAGTGAGATTGGAGTGAGAGAGAGGGGATAGAGAGTGGGGGGCAAGAGAGGGGAGAGAGAGAGGGGGAGAGAGGGAAGAGAGAGAGAGGGGGGGCGGGAGAGAGATGAGTTGAGAGAGAAGGGGTGAGAGAGAGGGGGTGAGAAAGAGAGAGAGTGAGTGAAAAAGAGAGCGCGGGTGAGAGAGAGGGGGCTGAGAGAGAGGGGGTAGTGGTGAAAGGGGGTTAAGAGAGAAGGGGTGAGAGAGAGGGGTGGGGTGAGAGGGAGATGAGAGAGAAGGGGTGAGATACAGAGGGGGTGGGACAGAGAGAGAAAGATTGTGGTTAGAGAGAGGGGTGAGAGAGTGAGATGGGAGTGAGAGAGGGGGGAGTGAGAGAGAGGGAGTGTGTGAGAGAGAGGAGTAAGAGAGCTAGGGGTGAGAGAGAGGGGTTGAGAGAGAGGGTGGGTGGTGAGAGAGAGAGCTCAGGGTAAGAGAGAAAGGGTGTGAGAGAGGGAGAGGGGTGAGAGGGTGCGAGAGGGAGGAGGGGTGAGAGAGAGGGGATATGAGAGTGAGGGGTTGAGAGAGAGATGGGGTGAGAGAGAGAAGGGGGTGAGAGAGAGAGGGGAGTGAGAGAGAGGGGGGTGAGAGAGATGAGTGAGAGAGTGGTTGAGAGAGAGGGGTTGAGAGAGAGAGGGGGAGAGAGAGGGGGGAGAGAGAGGGTTTGAGAAAGATGGGTTGCGAGAGAGAAGAGGTGAGGGGGAGGACTGAGAGAGAGACGGAGAGAGAGAGAGAGCAACAGTCAGAGAGAACGATAGAGCAAGAGTGAGAGAAGTAGGGTGGACTGAAAGAGAGGGAGACAGACAGACAGAGAGCATGAGCGACAGAGAGAGAGAGAGAGAAAGAGCGAGAGAGAGAGAGAGCGAGAGAGACCGTGAGATGAGAGAGAGAGGGAGGCAAGAGAGAGGGAAATAGCCAGGGAGAAGAGAGAGTGTGAGAAGAGGGTGAGAGAGTGAGAGAGAGCAAGAGGAAGAGAGCGAGTGGAAGAGTGAGAGAGAGAGAGGATGCGAGAGAGAGAGAGGGCGGAGAGAGAGGGAGACGAGAGAGGAGGGGAGAGAGGAGGAGAGAGAGAGGGGGAGAGGGAGGGGGAGAGATGGGTGAGAGAGAAGGCGAGAGAGGGGGAGAGAGATGGGAGAGGGGGTTGTGAGGAGGAGAGAGCGGAGGAGAGGGGTTGAGAGAGGGGGCAGAGAGAGGGGGAGAGAAGGGTCAGAGAGAAGAGGAGAGAGAGGGGGAGAGAGAAGCGGGAGAGAGATGGGGAGGGAAGTGAGGGGGAAGGAGTGGAGGAGAGGAAGAAAGGGGGGAGAGAGAGAGGGGTGTGAGAGAGAAGGGGTGTGAGACAGAAGGGGTGGGAGGGAGTGAAATGTGGGGTGTGAGAGAGAGAGTGGGGTGAGAGAGTGAGAGTGAGGTGAGAGAGTGAGATGGGAGCGAGAGAGAGGGGATGTGAGAGACAGGGGGAGAGAAGGGGTAGAGATTGGGGGGCTAGCGAGGGGGTTGAGAGAGAGTGGAGAGAGAGGGGAGAGAGAGAGGGGGAGGGGGGAGAGGGGATTGAAAAAATTGGGCAGAGAGTGGGAGAGAGAAGGGGAGAGAGGGGGGGAAGAGAGAGAGGGTTTGAGAGCACGGGTGAGAGAGGGGTTGAGAAAGAGAGAGTGTGAGTAAAAAAGAGAGAGAGAGTGGAAGTGAGAAAGAGAGAGTGAGTGAGAAAGAGAACGCGGGTGAGAGAAGGGGGTGAGAGAGAGGAGGTGGGGGTAAGGGGGGTGAGAGAGAAGGGGTGATTGAGAGAAAGAAAGTGGGGAGGGGATAAGAGAGAGTGGAGTGAGAAGGAGAGGGTGTGAGAGAGGATGGGCGAGAGAGAGGGGGTGAGCGAGAGGGGTGAGGGGTGAGGGGGTGAGAGAGAGGGATGAGAGAGAAGAGCTGAGGTAGAGGGGTTGAGAGAGAGAGGGATGAAAGAGTAAGGGTTGGAGAGATTGAGGGGATGAGAGAGTGAGCTGGGTTGAGAGAGGGGGTGGTGCCCGAAACGTCGAATCTCCTGTTCCCTGGATGCTGCCTGACCTGCTGTGCTGTTCCAGCAATAAAGTTTCAACTTTGATCTCCAGCATCTGCAGACCTCACTTTCTCACCGTAGAGAGAGAGGGGTTGAAAGAGAGAGGGTTGAGGGAGAGAAGGGGTGAGAGAGAGTGGGGGAGTGAGAGAGAAGGGGTAGAGAGCGGGGTTGAGAGAGGGAGAGAGGATGAGAGAGGTGGTTAAAGAGAGAGGGAGAGAGAGGAGTGGGAGAGAGAGGGGGGTGAGTGAGGGAGTGGGGTGAGTGAGAGAGGGCGATGTGAGGGGGGTGAGAGAGAAAGGGGGAGAGACAAAGGGGGAGTGAGAGTGGGTCAGAGAAAGACTGGAGGTGAGACAGAGAGGGGCTGGGAGAAAGGGCATGAGAGAGAGATGGTTTGAGAGAAATGGAGTGAGAGTGAGATGGGGTGAGAGAGAGAGGGGGTGAGAAGGAGAGAGAGGGTATGAGAAAGAGACAGAGAGAGGGTGGGAGAGAGGGAGGGGGTTGGAGAGAGGGAGGAGGTGAAAGAGAGAGGGGTGAGAGAGAGAGAGGGGATGTGAGAGAGAGTATGGGTGAGGATGTAAGAGAGAGAGAGTTTGGGAAAGAGAGAGGAGTGAGAGAGCAGGTGAGGGGGTGAGAGAGAAGGGGGTGAGAGAGTGGGATGTGAGAGAGAGTAGGGTAAGAGAGAATGAGAGCAAGGGGTGAGAGAGAGGGGATTTAGAGGGGGGGTTGAGAGAGCGAGAGAGAGCGGGTGAGAGAGAGAGAGGAGGATGAGGGGGTGAGAGAGAGAGTGAGAGAGAGGGGTTGAGAGAGAGGGTGTGAGAGAGAAAGGGGTGAGAGAGAGAGTGGAGTGAGAAAGGGAGAGAGGGCTGAGAAAGGGAGAGAGTGGAGAGAAAGAGAGGGGGTCAGAGAAAGAGTAAATGTGTGGGAGGGGGTGAGAGAGAGGACATGGGAGAGAGAGTGGGAGAGAGAGGGTGTGAGAGAGAGGGATTGAGAGAAAGGGGAAGAGATAGCGAAGGGGTGAGAGAGAAAGGGGGGCAGCGAGCGAAAGAGGGATGAGAGAGATGGGACGTGAGACAGAGAGCGAAAGGGGTGAGAGAGGGGGTGAGATAGACAGTGAATGATGGGTTGAGAGAGAGAGAGAGACAGACAGAGAGAGAACGAGTGAATGGATGAGAGAGTTAGAGTGGTGTGAGGGAGATGGGCTGAGAGAGTGGGCGCTAGAGAGTGACAGAATGAGAGCAAGGAGGAGGGAGGAAGAAAGGGGTCAAAAGAGAGAGAGAAATGGGGTGAACGAGAGAAAGAGGGCGCGAGAGAGGGGGTATACAGAGAGAGAGAGAGAGCGGGGGTGTGAGACAGAGTACGGGAGGGAAGGGGAATGAGAGAGAAAAAGGAGCAAGAGACAGAAGACAATAGAGTGAGAGAGAGTGCGGGAGAGAGACAGGGGTGCGAGAGAGAGGGGTGTGAGAGAGAGACACAGAGAGGTGGGAAAGAGACAGGGAGTGTGGGCGGGGAAGATAGAGTGAAGGGGTGAGCGAGAGAGGGAGTGAGAGAGGGTATAAAGGGGAAGAGAGGGTGAGGGGTGACAGAGAGAAAGGGGTGAGAGTGACAGAGCAGGGTGGAGAGAGAGGGGGTAAGATAGAGCGAGGGGGAGAGAGATAACAAGGTGAGAGAGAAAGGGGGTGTGAGAGAAAGTGGCTGAGAGAGAGAGGCTGAGAGAGAAGGTGTTGAGAGAGAGGCAGTGAGAAAGAGAGGGTGCGAGAGATATTGAGTGGTGAGAGAGAGGCCGTGAGAAAGAGAGTGGGTAAGAGAGAGGGCGTGAGAGAGAGAGGGGTGAGAGAGGGGGAGAGAGGGGGAGAGGTGGTGAAGAGGGGGGTGAAAGGGTGAGAGAGTTAGTAGGGTGTGTGAGAGAGGGTGTAATAGAAAGGGGGAGAGAGTGTGGAATGAGAGAGGGGGTGAGAGAGAGGGGGGCAGTGAGAGAGAACGGCTGAGGGAGACAGGGGGTGCAAGAGAGGGTGGGTGAGAGCGGGAGTGGCTGAGAGAGAGAGGGGCTGAGAGAGGGAGGGGCTGAGAGAGAGATGGGCTGAGAGACAGATGGGCTGAGAGAGAGGGGTGAGATAGGGAGAGTGGTGGAGAGGAGGGATGTCAGTGGGAGGGGGAAAGAGGGACGGGATGAGAGAGGGAGGGTGATAGAGAGGGGTGTGAGAGAGAGGGGTGAGAGAGAGGGTGAGAGAGTAGTGAGAGATGGGGGAGAGAGAGGGGAGAGGGGAGGAGAGAAGGTAAGAAAGTTAGAGTGGTGAGAGAAAGAGAGGGGTGACAGAGAGGGGTTTGCGAGAGAGAGGAGTGTAAGAGGGGGTGAGAGAGAGGGGTGAGAGGGGTAGGTGGGTGAGGGGGTGTGTGGGGGATGGGGGTGGGAAAGGGGTTTGGAGGGGGGTGAGGGAGGTGGGGGGGAAGATAAATGGGGTGAGGGGGGTGGGAGAGAGAGAGGTGTGTGAGAGGGGGTTGAGGGGGGCTGAGAGAGAGAGGTGGGTGAGAGAGAGAGAGGGAGAGAGGGAGAGAGAGGTTGGTGAGAGACGGGGAATGAGAGAGGGGGGTTGAGAGAGAGAGACGGTGGGAGAGAGGGAGGGGGTGAGAGAGAGGGTGAGAATGAGGGGGGTGAGATAGAGGGAGTGAGAAGGAGAGAGAGGGGATGAGAAAGAGATAGAGAGAGGGTGAGAGAGAGGGAGGGGGTGAGAGAGAGGGGATGAGAGAGAGAGAAAGTGTGTGAGAGAGCGGGAGGGGTGCAAGAGAGGTGAGTATGAGAGAAGGGTATGAGAGAGGAGATTTGACAAAGAGAGGGGTGAGAAAGAGCGCGGGTGAGGGGGTAAGGGAGAAAGGGGTTGACAGAGCGGGGGTGAGAAAGCGAGGGGCTGACAAAGAGAGAGGGGGTTTGAGAGAGCGGGTGAGAGAGGGAGGAGGATGAGGGGGGTGAGAGAGAGAGGGTGAGAGAGAGGGGTTTTAGAGAGAGAGGGGGTTTGAGAGAGAGAGAGAGCCTGAGAGAGAGAGAGGAGGATGAGGGAGGTGAGAGAGAGGGTGAGACAGAAGGGGTTTGAGAGGGCGAGAGAACGCGGGTGAGAGAGAGAGAGGAGGATAAGGGAGGTGAGAGAGAGAGGGTGAGAGAGAGGGGTTGAGAGAGAGAGGGGGTTTGAGAGAGCGAGAGAGAGCGGGTGAGAGAGACAGAGGAGTATGGGGGTGTGAGAGAGAGAGGGTGAGAGAGATTGAGGAGGATGATGGGGGTGAGAGAGAGAGGGTGAGAGAGAGGGTTTTAGAGAGAGGGGGGTTTGAGAGAGCGAGAGAGAGCGGGTGAGAGAGAGAGAGGAGGATGAGGGGTGTGAGAGAGAGAGGGGTTTTAGAGTGAGAGGGGTTTGAGAGAGCGGGTGAGAGAGAAAGGATGATGAGGGGGGTGAGAGAGGGGTTGAGAGAGGAGGTTTGAGAGAGCGACAGAGCGGGTGAGAGAGAGAGGAGGATGAGGAGGGTGAGAGAGAGAGGGTGAGAGAGAGAGAGGAGGATGAGGGGGGTGAGAGGGAGAGGGTGAGAGAGAGAGGGGGTATAGAGAGAGAGGGGTTTGAGAGAGCGAGTGAGAGCGAGTGAAAGAGAGAGAGGAGGAGGAGGTGAGAGAGAGAGCGGGTGAGAAAGAGGGGTTGAGAGAGAGGGGGTTTGAGAGAGCGAGAGAGAGCTGTTGAGAGAGTGAGAGAGGAGGATGAGGCGTGTGAGAGAGAGAGGGTAAGAGAGGGGGTTTTTGATAGAGAGGGTGTTTGAGAGAGTGAGAGAGAGCAGTTGAGAGAGAGTGAGGAGGATGGAGGGTGAGAGAGAGAGGGTGAGAGCGAGGGGTTGAGATGGAGGGGGTTTGAGAGTACGAGAGAGTGGGTGAGAGAGAGAGGAGGATGGGGGGGTGAGAGAGAGAGGGTGAGAGAGAAGGGGTTTGAGAGAGCGAGAGAGAGCGGGTGAGAGAGAGAGGAGGATGAGGGGGTTGAGAGAGAGAGAGGGTGAGAGAGAGGTGTTGAGAGAGGGGATTTGAGAGAGCGAGAGAGCACGGGTGAGAGAGAGAGAGAGGAGGATGAGGGGGGTGAGAGAGAGGGTGAGAGAGAGGGGTTGAGAGAGAGGAGGTTTGAGAGAGCGAAAGAGAGCTGTTGAGAGAGTGAGAGAGGAGGATGAGGCGTGTGAGAGAGAGAGGGTAAGAGAGAGGGGTTTTTGAGAGAGGGGGGTTTGAGAGAGCGAGAGAGAGCCGGTGAGCGAGAGAGAGAGAGAGGATGAGGGGGTGAGAGACAGAGGGTGAGAGAGAGGGGTTTTAGAGAGAGGGGTTTGAGAGAGCAAGAGAGAGCGGGTGAGAGAGAGAGAGAGAGGAGGATGAGGGGTGTGAGATACAGAGGGTGAGAGAGAAAGGGTTCAGAGAGAGAGGGTGTTTGAGAGACCGAGATAGAATGGGTGAGAGAGAGGAGGATGAGGGGGGTGAGAGAGAGAGGGTGAGAGAGAGGGGTTGAGAGAGAGAGGTGGTTTGAGAGAGTGAGAGAGAGCGGGTGAGAGAGAGTGAGGAGGATGAGGGGGGTGAGAGAGAGAGGGTGAGAGCGAGGGGTTGAGAGAGAGGACGTTTGAGAGTACGAGAGAGGGGGTGAGAGAGAGAGAGGAGGATGAGGGCGGTGAGAGAGAGAGGGTGAGAGAGAGGGGTTTTAGAGAGAGGGGGGGTTTGAGAGAGCGAGAGAGTGCTGGTGAGAGGGAGAGAGGAGCATGAGGGGGTGAGAGAGAGAGAGTGAGAGAGAGGGGTTGAGAGAGAGAGGAGGTTTGAGAGAGCGAGAGAGAGCGGGGGAGAGAGAGGAGGATGAGGGGGTGAGAGAGAGAGGGTGAGAGAGAGTGGTTGAGAGAGAGAGGGGGTTTGAGAGAGCGAGAGAGAGCGGGTGAGAGAGAGAGAGGAGAATGAGGGGGTTGAGAGAGAGGGTGAGAGAGAGTGGTTGAGAGAGAGAGGAGGTTTGAGAGAGTGAGAGAGAGCGGGTGAGAGAGATTGAGGAGGATGGGGGGGTGAGAGACAGAGGGTGAGAGATAGGGGTTTTAGAGAGAGAGCGGGTGTGAGAGAGTGAGAGCGGGTGAGAGAGAGAGAGGAGGATGAGGGGGTGAGAGAGAGAGGGTGAGAGAGAGGGGTTTTAGAATGAGAAGGGGTTTGAGATAGCAAGAGAGAGCGGGTGAGAGAGAGGGAGGAGAATGAGGGGGTTGAGAGAGAGGGTGAGAGAGAGGGGTTGAGAGAGAGAGGAGGTTTGAGAGAGCGAGAGAGAGCGGGTGAGAGAGAGGAGGATGAGGGGGTGAGAGAGGGAGGGTGAGAGAGAGAGGGGTTTAGAGAGAGAGGGGGTTTGAGAGAGCGAGAGATGGCGGGTGAGAGAGAGAGAGGAGGATGAGACGGGTGAGAGAGAGAGAGGGTGAGAGAGGGGTTTCAGAGGGAGAGGGCGTTTGCGGGAGCAAGAGAGAGCGGGTGAGAGAGATAGAGGAGGATGAGGGGGGTGAGAGACAGAGGGTGAGAGATAGGGGTTTTAGAGAGAGAGGCGTTTTGAGAGAGCGAGAGAAAGCGAGTGGGAGAGAGAGAGGAGGATGAGGGGGTGAGAGAGGGAGGGTGAGAGAGAGGGGTTTAGAGAGAGAGGGGTTTTGAATGAGCGAGAGAGAGACGGGGTTTGAGAGAGCGACAGATGGCGGGTGTGAGAGAGAGAGAGGAGGATGAGACGGGTGTGAGAGAGAGAGTGTGAGAGAGAGGGGTTTTAGAGTGAGGGGGTGGTTTGAGAGAGCGAGAGAGCGGGTGAGAGAGAGAGAGGAGGATGAGGGGGGTGAGAGAGAGTGTTGAGAGAGCGAGAGGATGATGAGGGGTGTGAGAGAGAGAGGCTGAGAGAGAGGGATTTTCGTGAGAGAGGGGGTTTGATAGAGCATGAGAGTGCGGGTGAGAGAGAGAGGAGGATGAGGGGGTGAGAGAGAGTGTGTGAGAGAGCAAGAGGACGATGAGTGGGTGAGAGAGAGGGTGTGAGAGAGGGGTTTAGAGAGAGAGGAGGTTTGAGAGAGCGAGAGAGAGCGGGTGAGAGAGAGAGGAGGAGGAGGGTGAGAGAGAGAGGGTGAGAGAGAGGGGTTGCGAGAGAGAGGTGGTTTGAGAGAGCGGGTGAGAGAGAGAGAGGAGGATGAAGGCAGTGAGTGAGAGAGGGTGAGAGAGAGAAGAGGAGGATGAGGGGGGTGAGAGAGAGAGGGTGAGAGAGAAGGGTTTTAGAGAGAGAGGGGGTTTGAGAGAGAGCGGGTGAGAGAGAGGAGGATGAGGGGCGTGAGAGAGAGAGGGTAAGAGAGATGGGTTGAGAGAGAGAGGGGGTTTGAGAGAGCGAGAGAGAACAGGTGAGGGAGAGAGAGGAGGATGAGGGGGGTGAGAGAGAGAGGGTGAGAGAGCGGGTTTTAGAGAGAGACGGGGTTTGAGAGAGCGGGAGAGAGCGGGTGAGAGAGAGAGAGGACGATGAGGGGAGTGAGAGAGAGAGGGTGAGAGAGAGGGGTTGAGAGAGAGAGAGGGGTTTAAGAGAGCGGGTGAGAGAGAGGGAGGAGAATGAGGGGGGTGAAAGAGAGAGAGGGGGAGAGAGAGGGGTTGAGAGAGAGAGGGGGTTTGAGAGAGCGAGACAGAGCGGGTGAGAGAGAGAGAGGAGGATGAGAGCGGTGGGAGAGAGAGAGGGTGAGAGAAAGGGGTTGAGAGAGAGAGAGGGGGTGTGAGAGAGCGAGAGAGAGCGGGTGAGAGAGAGAGAGGAGGATGAGGGGGGTGAGAAAGAGAAGGTGAGCGAGAGAGGTTGAGAGATAGAGGGGGTTTGAGAGAGCGAGAGAGAGCAGGTGAGAGAGAGAGAGAGGAGGATGAGGGGGTGAGAAAGAGAGGGTGAGAGAGAGGGGTTGAGAGAGCGAGACAGAGCAGGTGAGAGAGAGAGAGGAGGATGGGAGCGGGGGGGGAGAGAGAAGGTGAGAGAAAGGGGTTGAGAGAGAGAGGGGGTGTGAGAGAGCGAGAGAGCGGGTGAGAGAGAGAGAGGAGGATGAGGGGGGTGAGAAAGAGAAGGTGAGCGAGAGGGGTTGAGAGAGAGGGGGGTTTGAGAGAGCGAGAGAGAGCGGGTGAGAGAGAGAGAGGAGGATGAGGGGGATGAGAGAGAGAGGGTGAGAGAGGGGGGTTGAGAGAGAGGGGGGTGTGAGAGAGCGAGAGAGAGCGGGTGAGAGAGAGAGAGGAGGATGAGGGGGGTGAGAAAGTGAAGGTGAGCGAGAGGGGTTGAGAGATAGAGGGGGTTTGAGAGAGCGAGAGAGAGTAGGTGAGAGAGAGAGAGGAGGATGGGGGGGTGAGAAAGAGAGGGTGAGAGAGAGGGGTTGAGAGAGCGAGACAGAGCAGGTGAGAGAGAGAGGAGGATGAGAGCGGTGGGAGAGAGAGAGGGTGAGAGAAAGGGGTTGAGAGAGAGAGGGGGTGTGAGAGAGCGAGAGAGCGGGTGAGAGAGATAGAGGAGGATTGGGGGCTGAGAGACAGAGGGTGAGAGACAGGGGTTTTAGAGAGGGAGGGGGTTTGAGAGAGCGAGAGAGAGCGGGTGAGAGAGAGAGGAGGATGAGGGGGTGGGAAAGAGAGGGTGAGAGAGAGGGGTTGAGAGAGAGAGGGGGTTTGAAAGAGCGAGAGAGCGTGGGTGAGAGAGAGAGGAGGATGAGGGGGGTGAGAGAGAAAGGGTGAGAGATGGCGGTTTTAGAGAGAGAGTGGGTTTGAGAGAGCGAGTGAAAGCGGGTGAGAGAGAGAGAGAGGAGGATGAGGGGGGTGAGAAAGAGAAGGTGAGCGAGAGGGTTTGAGAGAGAGAGGGGGGTTTGAGAGAGCGAGAGAGAGCGGGTGAGAGAGAGAGAGGAGGATGAGGGGGGTGAGAGATAGAGGGTGAGAGAGGGGTTTTAGAGTGAGGGGGTGGTTTGAGAGAGCGTGTGTGAGAACGTGTGAGAGAGAGGAGGATGAGGGGGGTGAGAGAGAGTGTTGAGAGAGCGAGAGGATGATGAGGAGGGTGAGAGAGAGAGGGTGAGAGAGAGGGGTTTTAGTGAGAGAGGGGGTTTGATAGAGCGTGAGAGTGCGGGTGTGAGAGAGAGAGGAGGATGAGGGGCGAGAGAGAGAGAGGGTGAGAGAGAGGGGTTTTAGAGAGAGAGGGGGTTTGAGAGAGAGCAGGTAAGAGAGAGGAGGATGAGGGGCGTGAGAGAGAGAAGGTGAGAGAGATGGGTTGAGAGAGAGAGGTGGTTTCAGAGAACGAGAGAGACTGGGTGAGAGAGAGGAGGATGAGGGGTGGTGAGAGAGAGAGGGTGAGAGCAAGGGGTTGAGAGAGAGGACGTTTGAGAGTACAGGAGAGTGGGTGAGAGAGAGAGAGGAGGATGAGGGCGGTGAGAGAGAGAGGGTGAGAGAGAGGGGTTAAAGAGAGAGAAGGGGTTTGAGATAGCAAGAGAGAGCGGGTGAGAGAGTGCGAGGAGGATGAGGGGGTGAGAGAGAGAGGTTGAGAGAGAGGGGTTGAGAGAGAGAGGGGGTTTGAGAGAGCGAGAGAGAGCGGGTGAGAGAGGAGGATGAGGGGGTGAGAGAGAGAGGGTGAGAGAGAGTGGTTGAGAGAGAGAGGGGGTTTGAGAGAGCGAGAGAGCGGGTGAGAGAGAGATAGGAGGATGAGAGGGTGAGAGAGGGAGGGTGAGAGAGAGGGGTTTAGAGAGAGAGGGGATTTGAGAGAGCGAGAGAGAGCGGGTGAGAGAGACAGAGAGAAGAGGATCAGGGGGATGAGAGAGAGGGTGAGAGAGAGGTGTTATAGAGAGAGACGGGGTTTGAGAGAGCGAGAGATGGCGGGTGAGAGAGAGAGAGAGGAGGATGAGACGGGTGTGAGAGAGAGAGGGTGAGAGAGGGGTTTCAGAGAGAGAGGGGGTTTGCGGGAGCAAGAGAGAGTGGGTGAGAGAGATAGAGGAGGATAAGGGGGTGAGATACAGAGGGTGAGAGATAGGGGTTTTAGAGAGAGAGGGGTTTTGAGAGAGCGAGAGAAAGCGGGTGAGAGAGAGAGAGGCGGATGAGGGGGGGTGAGAGAGAGGGGTTTTGGAGAGAGAGGGGTTTGAGGGAGCGAGAGAGCGCGGGTGAGAGAGAGAGAGAAGGATGAGGGGGGTGAGAGAGAGAGTGTGAGAGAGAGGGGTTTTAGAGTGAGGGGGTGGTTTGAGAGAGCGAGAGAGAGCGGGTGAGAGAGAGAGAGAGGGGGGGATGAGAGAGAGTGTTGAGAGAGCGAGAGGATGATGAGGGGGATGAGAGAGAGCGGGTGAGAGAGAGGGGTTTTAGTGAGGGAGGGGTTTTGATAGAGCATGAGAGTGCGGGTGAGAGAGAGAGAGGAGGATGAGGGGGTGAGAGAGTGTGTGAGAGAGCAAGAGGACGATGAGTGGGTGAGAGAGAGGGTGTGAGAGAGGGGTTTAGAGAGAGAGGAGGTTTGAGAGAGCGAGATAGAGCGGGTGAGAGAGAGAGGAGGAGGGTGAGAGAGAGGGTGAGAGAGGGGTTGCAAGAGAGAGGTGGTTTGAGAGAGCGGGTGAGAGAGAGAGAGCTGGATGAAGGCAGTGAGTGAGAGAGGGTGAGAGAGAGAAGAGGAGGATGAGGGGGTGAGAGAGAGAGGGTGAGAGAGAGGAGGATGAGGGGCTTGAGAAGAGAGGGTGAGAGAGATGGGTTGAGAGAGAGAGGGGGTTTGAGAGAGCGAGAGAGAATAGGTGAGGGGGAGAGAGGAGGATGAGGGGGGTGAGAGTGAGAGGGTGAGAGAGAGGGTTTTAGAGAGAGACGGGGTTTTCGAGAGCGGGTGAGAGCAGGTGAGAGAGAGAGGAGGATGAGGGGAGTGAGAGAGAGAGGGTGAGAGAGAGGGGTTGAGAGAGAGAGGGGGTTTAAGAGAGCGGGTGAGAGAGAGGGAGGCGGATGAGGGGGGTGAAAGAGAGAGAGGGTGAGAGAGACGGGTTGAGAGAGAGGGGATTTGAGAGAGCGAGACAGCGCAGGTGAGAGAGAGAGAGGAGGATGAGAGCGGTGGGAGAGAGAGAGGGTGAGAGAAAGTGGTTGAGAGAGATAGGGGGTGTGAGAGAGCGAGAGAGAGCGGGTGAGAGAGAGAGGAGGATGAGGGTGTGAGAAAGAGAAGGTGAGCGAGAGGGGTTGAGAGAGAGAGGGGGTTTGAGAGAGCGAGAGAGAGCAGGTGAGAGAGAGAGAGGAGGATGAGGGGGTGAGAAAGAGAGGGTGAGAGAGAGGGGTTGAGAGAGCGAGACAGAGCAGGTGAGAGAGAGAGGAGGATGAGGGGGGTGAGAAAGAGAAGGTGAGCGAGAGGGGTTGAGAGAGAGAGGGGGTTTGAGAGAGCAGGTGAGAGAGCGAGCGGAGGATGAGGGGGGTGAGAGAGAGGGGGTGAGAGAGGGTGGTTTTAGTGAGAGAGGGGGTTTGAGACAGCGAGAGAGAGCAGGTGAGAGAGAGTGAGGAGGGTGAGGGGGTGAGAGAGAAAGGGTGAGAGAGAGGGGTTTTAGAGAGAGGGGGTTTGAGAGAGCGAGAGAGCGGGTGAGAGAGAGAGGAGGATGAGGGGGTGAGAAAGAGAGGGTGAGAGAGAGGGTTTGAGAGAGAGGGGGGGGTTGAGAGAGCGAGAGAGCGCGGTTGAGAGAGAGAGGGGGATGAGGGGGGTGAGAGAGAAAGGGTGAGAGATGGCGGTTTTAGAGAGAGGGGGTTTGAGAGAGCGAGAGAAAGCGGGTGAGAGAGAGAGAGGAGGATGAGGGGGGGTGAGAGACCGAGGGTGAGAGAGAGGGGTTATGGAGAGAGTGGAGGATGAGGTGGGTGAGAGAGAGTGTTGAGAGAGCGAGAGGATGATGAGGGGGGTGAGAGAGAGGGTGAGAGAGATGGGTTTTAGTGAGTGAGGGGGTTTGATAGAGCGTGAGAGTGCGGGAGTGAGAGAGAGAGGGTGAGAGAGAGGGGTTTTAGTGAGAGAGGGGGTTTGATAGAGCGTGAGAGTGCGGGTGTGAGAGAGAGAGGAGAATGAGGGGTGTGAGAGAGAGAGAGGGTGAGAGAGAGGGGTTTTAGAGAGAGAGGGGGTTTGAGAGAGAGCAGGTGAGAGAGAGGAGGATGAGGGGCGTGAGAGAGAGAGGGTGAGAGAGAGGGGTTTTAGAGAGAGAAGGGGTTTGAGATAGCAAGAGAGAGCGGGTGAGAGAGTGCGAGGAGGATGAGGGGGTGAGAGAGAGAGGTTGAGAGAGAGGGGTTGAGAGAGAGGGGGTGTTTGAGAGAGCGGGTTAGAGCGGGTGAGAGAGAGAGTGGAGGATGAGGCGGTGAGAGAGAGAGGGTGAGAAAGAAGGGTTGAGAGAGAGAGGGGGTTTGAGAGAGCGAGTTAGAGCGGGTGAGAGAGACAGACGAGGATGAGAGGGGTGAGAGAGGGTGTGAGCGAAGGTGTTTGAGAGAGCAAGAGAGAGCGGGTGAGAGAGAGGGAGGAGAATGAGGGGGTGAGAGAGAGGGTGAGAGAGAGGGTTTGAGAGAGAGTGGATTTGAGAGAGCGAGAGAGAGCTGGTGAGAGAGAGAGAGGAGGATGAGGAGGGTTAGAGAGAGAGGGTGAGAGAGAGGGGTTTTCGAGAGCGAGGTGGTTTGAGAGAGCGAGAGAGAGCGGGTGAGAGAGAGAGAGGAGGATGAAGGGGTGAGAGAGAGAGGGTGAGAGAGAGGGGTTGAGAGAGAGGGGGTTTGAGGGAGCGAGAGAGAGCGTGTGAGAGAGAGAGGGGAGGATGAGGGGGGTGAGAGAGGGAGCGTGAGAGAGAGGGGTTTAGAGAGAGGGGGTTTCAGAGAGCGAGAGAGAGCGGGTGAGAGAGAGAGGAGGAGGAGGAGGGGGTGAGAGAGAGAGTGTGAGAGAGAGGGGTTTTAGAGAGAGAGGGGGTTTGAGAGAGAGCAGGTGAGAGAGAGGAGGATGAGGGGCGTGAGAGAGAGAAGGTGGGAGAGATGGGTTGAGAGAGCGAGGTGGTTTGAGAGAGCGAGAGAGAATGGGTGAGAGAGAGAGAGGAGGATGAGGGGGGTGAGAGAGAGAGGGTGAGAGCAAGGGGTTGAGAGAGAGGACGTTTGAGAGTACAGGAGAGTGGGTGAGAGAGAGAGAGGAGGATGAGGGCGGTGAGAGAGAGAGGGTGAGAGAGAGGGGTTTTAGAGAGAGAAGGGGTTTGAGATAGCAAGAGAGAGCGGGTGAGAGAGTGCGAGGAGGATGAGGGGGTGAGAGAGAGAGGTTGAGAGAGAGGGGTTGAGAGAGAGGGGGGGTTTGTGAGAGCGAGTTAGAGCGGGTGAGAGAGAGAGAGGAGGATGAGGGGGGTGAGAGAGGGTGTGAGAGAAGGTGTTTGAGAGAGCAAGAGAGCGGGTGAGAGAGAGGGAGGTGAATGAGGGGGGAGAGAGAGAGGTTGAGAGAGAGGGGTTGAGAGAGAGAGGGGGTTTGAGAGAGCGAGAGAGAGCGGTTGAGAGAGAGGAGGATGAGGGGGTGAGAGAGAGGTTGAGAGAGAGGGGTTGAGAGAGAGGATGTTTGAGGGAGCGAGAGAGCGGGTGAGAGAGAGAGAGGAGGATGAGAGGGTGAGAGAGGGAGGGTGAGAGAGAGGGGTTTAGAGAGAGAGGGGTTTTGAGAGAGCGAGAGAGCGGGTGAGAGAGACAGAGAGAAGAGGATCAGGGGTATGAGAGAGAGGGTGAGAGAGAGGGGTTATAGAGAGAGACGGGGTTTGAGAGAGCGAGAGATGGCGGGTGAGAGAGAGAGAGGAGGATGAGAGGGTGAGAGAGGGAGGGTGAGAGAGAGGGGTTTAGAGAGAGAGGGGTTTTGAGAGAGCGAGAGAGCGGGTGAGAGAGTCAGAGAGAAGAGGATCAGGGGTATGAGAGAGAGGGTGAGAGAGAGGGGTTATAGAGAGAGACGGGGTTTGAGAGAGCGAGAGATGGCGGGTGAGAGAGAGAGAGAGAGGAGGATGTGACGGGTGTGAGAGAGAGAGGGTGAGAGAGGGGTTTCAGAGAGAGAGGGGGTTTGCGGGAGCAAGAGAGAGTGGGTGAGAGAGATAGAGGAGGATGAGGGGGTGAGATACAGAGGGTGAGAGATAGGGGTTTTAGAGAGAGAGGGGTTTTGAGAGAGCGAGAGAAAGCGGGTGAGAGAGAGAGGAGGATGAGGGGGTGAGAGAGAGGGGTTTTGGAGAGAGAGTGGTTTGAGGGAGCGAGAGAGCGCGGGGGAGAGAGAGAGAGAGGAGGATGAGGGGGGTGAGAGAGAGAGTGTGAGAGAGAGGGGTTTTAGAGTGAGGGGGTGGTTTGAGAGAGCGAGAGAGAGCGGGTGAGAGAGAGAGAGAGGAGGATGAGGGGGGTGAGAGAGAGTGTTGAGAGAGCGAGAGGAGGATGAGTGGGTGAGAGAGAGGGTGTGAGAGAGGGGTTTAGAGAGAGAGGAGGTTTGAGAGAGCGAGAGAGAGCGGGTGAGAGAGAGAGGAGGAGGAGGGGCGTGAGAGAGAGAAGGTGAGAGAGATGGGTTGAGAGAGAGAGGTGGTTTGAGAGAGCGAGAGAGAATGGGTGAGAGAGAGAGAGGGGGATGAGGGGGGTGTGAGAGAGAGGGTGAGAGAGAGGGGTTGAGAGAGAGAGGTGGTTTGAGAGAGTGAGAGAGCGGGTGAGAGAGAGTGAGGAGGATGAGGGGGGTTGAGAGAGAGAGGGTGAGAGCGAGGGGTTGAGAGAGAGGACGTTTGAGAGTACAAGAGAGTGGGTGAGAGAGAGAGAGGAGGATGAGGGGGATGAGAGAGAGAGGGTGCGAGAGAGGGGTTGAGAGAGAGGGGATTTGAGAGAGCGAGCGAGCGAGAGAGCGCGGGTGAGACAGGGGGAGGAGGATGAGGGCGGTGAGAGAGAGAGTGAGAGAGAGAGAGGATGAGGGGGTGAGAGAGAGAGGGCCAGAGAGAGGGTTTTGGAGAGAGAGAGGGTTTGAGAGAACGAGAGAGAGTGGGTGAGAGAGAGTAGGATGAGGGGCGTGAGAGAGGGGTGAGAGAGAGGTGTTGAGAGAGAGGGGGTTTGAGAGAGCGAGTGAGACCGAGGGAGAGAGAGACGAGGATGAGGGGGTGAGAGAGGGTGTGAGAGAGAGGGGGTTTAGAGAGAGAAAGGGTTTGAGAGAGCGAGAGAGCGCGGGTGAGAGAGAGAGAGGAGGATGTGTGGGGTGAGAGAGAGGGTGAGAGAGAGGGGTTTTAAAGAGAGAGGGAATTTGAGAGAGCGAGAGAGCGCGGGTGAGAGAGAGAGAGGAGGATGAGGGGGGTGAGAGAGAGAGGGTGAGAGAGAGGGGGTTTAGAGAGAGAAAGTGTTTGGGAGAGCAAGAGAGAGCGGGTGAGAGAGAGAGAGGAGGATGAGGGGGATGAGAGAGAGAAGGTGCGAGAGAGGGGTTGAGAGAGAGGGGATTTGAGAGAGCTAGAGAGCGCGGGTGAGACAGGGGGAGGAGGATGAGGGCAGTGAGAGAGAGAGTGTGTGAGAGAGAGAGAGGATGAGGGGGGTGAGAGAGAGAGGGCCAGAGAGAGGGGTTTTGGAGAGAGAGAGGGTTTGAGAGAACGAGACAGAGTGGGTGACAGAGAGTAGGATGAGGTGCGTGAGAGAGGGGTGAGAGAGAGGTGTTGAGAGAGAGAGGGGGTTTGAGAGAGCGAGTGAGAGCGGGGGAGAGAGAGACGAGGATGAGGGGGTGAGAGAGGGTGTGAGAGAAAGGGGGTTTAGAGAGAGAAAGGGTTTGAGAGAGCGAGAGAGCGCGGGTGAGAGAGAGAGAGGAGGATGTGTGGGGTGAGAGAGAGGGTGAGAGAGAGGGGGTTTAGAGAGAGAAAGGGTTTGAGAGAGCAAGAGAGAGCGGGTGAGAGAGCGGGACGAGGATGAGGGGGGGTGAGAAAGAGAGGGTGAGAGAGAGGGGTTGAGAGAGAGGGGGTTTGAGAGAGCGAGTGAGAGCGGGTGAGAGAGAGACGAGGATGAGGGGTGTGAGAGAGGGTGTGAGAGTAGGTGTTTGAGAGAGCAAGAGAGAGCGGGTGAGAGAGAGGGTAGAGAATGAGGGGGGTGAGAGAGAGAGGGTGAGAGAGAGGGGTTGAGAGAGAGGCGGTTTGAGAGAGCGAGAGAGCGGGTGAGAGAGAGAGAGACGAGGATGAGGGGGGTGAGAGAGGGTATGAGAAAATGTGTTTGAGAGAGCAAGAGAGAGCGGGTGAGAGAGAGGGAGGAGAATGAGAGGGGTGAGAGAGAGAGGGTGAGAGAGAGGGGTTGAGAGAGAGGGGGTTTGAGAGAGCGAGAGAGCGGGTGAGAGTGAGAGAGGTGGAGGAGGGGGGTGAGAGAGAGAGGGTGAGAGAGAGGGGTTATAGAGAGAGACGGGGTTTGAGAGAGCGAGAGAGAGCGGGTGAGAGAGACAGAGGAGGATGAGAGGGGTGTGAGAGAGAGAGGGTGCGAGAGAGGGGTTTTAGAGAGAGGGGGTTTGAGAGAGTGAGAGAGCACGGGTGAGAGAGAGAGAGGAGGGTGAGGAGGGGTGAGAGAGAGAGAGGGTGAGAGAGAGGGGTTTTAGAGAGAGAGGGTGTTTGAGAGAACGAGGGAGAGCTGGTGAGAGAGAGAGAGGAGGATGAGGGGGGTGGGAGAGAGAGGGTGAGAGAGAGGGGTTGAGAGAGAGAGGGGGTTTAAGAGAGCAAGAGAGAGCGGGTGAGAGAGCGAGGAGGAGGATGAGGGGGGTGAGAGAGATAGAGGGTGAGAGAGAAGGGTTTTAGAGAGGGGGTGTTTGAGGGATCGAGAGAGTGTGTGTGAGAGAGAGAGGAGGATGAGGGGGGTGAGAGAGAGAGGTTGAGAGAGGGGTTTTAGAGAGAGAGGGGTTTGAGAGTGCGAGAGAGAGCGGTTGAGGGAGAGAGAGGAGGATGAGGGGGTTGTGAGAGAGAGGGGTTGAGAGAGAGGGCTTTTAGATAGAGAGGGGGTTTGAGAGTGCGAGAGAGCGCGGGCGAGAGAGAGAGAGGAGGATGAGGGGGGTGAGAGAGAGAGGGTGAGAGAGAGGGGTTTTTGGTGAGAGAGGGGGTTAGATAGATCGTGAGAGTGCGGGTGTGAGAGAGAGAGGAGGATGAGGGGGTGAGAGAGAGGGTGAGAGAGAGGGGTTTTGAGAGAGTGAGAGAGCGCGGGTGAGAGAGAGAGGAGGATGAGGGGGTGAGAGAGAGGGGGGTTGAGAGAGAGGGGTTTTAGAGAGAGAAAGGGTTTGAGAGAGCAAGAGAGAGCGGGTGAGAGCGCGGGAGGAGGATGAGGGCGGTGAGAGAGAGAGGGTGAGAGAGGGGTTGAGAGAGAGAGGGGGTTTGAGAGAGCGAGTGAGAGCGGGTGAGAGAGAGACGAGGATGAGGGCGGTGAGAGAGGGTGTGAGAATAGGTGTTTGAGAGAGCAAGAGACAGCGGGTGAGAGAGAGGGAGGAGAATGAGGGGGGTGAGAGAGAGAGGGCGAGAGAGAGGGGTTTTAGAGAGAGGGGTTTAAGAGAGCGAGAGAGCGCGGGTGAGGGAGAGAGAGGAGGATGGGGGGATGAGAGAGAGGGTTGAGAGCGAGATGGGGTTTGAGAGAGCGAGAGATCGCGGGTGAGAGAGAGAGAGGAGGATGAGGGGGTTGTGAGAGAGGGGGGTTGAGAGAGAGGGGTTTTAGATAGAGAGGGGGTTTGAGAGTGCGAGAGAGCGTGGGTGAGAGAGAGAGAGGAGGATGAGGGGGGTGAGAGAGAGAGGGTGAGAGAGAGGGGTTTTAGTGAGAGAGGGGGTTTGATAGATCGTGAGAGTGCGGGTGAGAGAGAGAGAGGAGGATGAGGGGATGAGAGAGAGGGATTTTAGAGAGAGGGGATTTGAGAGATCGAGAGAGAGAGGGTGAGAGAGAGAGGTGGATGAGGGGGGTGAGAGAGAGAGGGTGAGAGAGAGCGGTTTTAGTGAGAGAGGGGGTTTGATAGATCGTGAGAGTGCGGGTCAGAGAGAGAGAGAGGAGGATGAGGTGGGTGAGAGAGAGAGTGAGAGAGAGAGGGGTTTTAGAGAGAGGGGGTTTGAAAGAGCGAGAGAGCGGGTGAGAGAGAGAGAGAGGAGGATGAGGAGAGTGAGAGCGATTGTGTGAGAGAGCGAGAGGATGATGAGGGGGTGAGAGAGAAGGTGAGAGAGAGGGGTTTTAGTGAGAGAGGGGTTTGATAGAGCGAGAGAGAGCGGGTGAGAGAGAGAGGAGGATGAGGGGGGTGAGAGAGAGAGTGTGAGATAGAGGGGTTTTAGAGAGAGGGGTTTTGAGAGAGCGAGAGAGAGCAGGTGAGAGAGAGGAGGATGAAGGGGGTGAGAGAGATAGAGTGAGAGAGAGGGGTTTCGAGAGAGAGAGAGGGGGTTTGAGAGAGCGAGAGAGAGCGGGTGAGAGAGAGAGAGAGGAGGATGATGGTGTGAGCGAGAGAGGGTGAGGGAGAGGGGTTTTAGAGAGAGAGGGGGCTTGAGAGAGCGGGTGAGATAGAGGAGGATGAGGGGCGTGAGAGAGAGGGTGAGAGAGAGGGGTTGAGAGAGAGGGGGGGTTTGAGAGAGCGAGAGAGCGCGGGTGAGATAGAGAGAGGAGGATGGGGGGTGAGAGAGAGAGGGTGAGAGAGAAGGGTTGAGAGAGAGAGGGTGTTTGAGAGAGCGAGAGAGAGCGGCTGAGAGAGAGAGAGGAGTAGGAGGGTGGTGAGAGAGAGAGGGTGAGAGAGAGGGGTTGCGAGAGAGAGGGGGTTTGAGAGAGCGAGTAAGAGCGGATGAGAGAGAGAGAGAGGAGGATGAGGGGAGTGAGAAAGAGAAAGTGAGAGAGGGGTTTTGGAGACAGAGAGGGGGTGAGACGGAGGGAGAGGGGATGAGAACGAGACAGTGAGAGAGAGGGGGTTATGAGAGAGGGGTGAGGGAGAGCGGGTGAGAGTGAGAGGGGGTTAAAGCGAGCCGGGTGAGAAGGACGGAGAGGGGATTAGAAAGAGACAGAAAGAGGGGTGGGAGAGAGGGAGGGTGTGTGTGAGTATATGTGAGAGAGAGAGTGAAAGAGGAAGGTGAGAGAGAGGGGAATAAGAATAAGAGAGATTGGGGTGCGAGAGAGAGAGGGGTGACAGAGAGAGAGGGTGAGAGGGTGAGAGAGGGAGTGAGGTGAGGGAGAGTGAGGGGGTTGAGAGATGGGGGTTGTGAGATGGGATTGAGAGAGGGGTATGAGAGAGAGAGGTGGTGAGACAGATGGGCTGAGACAGATGGGGTGAGAGAGGGGGTGCGAGAGGACGCGGGTGAGACAGAGGGGCGGTGAGAGAGATAGGGGGTGAGAGAGAGGGGGTGAGAGAGGGTAAGTGAGAGAGGGGTTTGGGAGAGAGAGAGGGGAGAGAGAGGGGTGAGTGGGGTGTTGAGAGAGAGGGGCAGTGAGAGAGAGTGGGTGGAAAGAGGGAGTGAGAAAAGGAGGGGGTGAGAGAGCGGGGTGAGAGAGGGGTGAGAGAGAGAGTGAGAGAGAGAGTGGGGGTGAATGAGAGGGGATGAGAGAGAGAGGGGGTGAGAGAAAGGGGAGTGTGCGGGGTGGGGTGAGAGAGAGGGGCGCTGAGAGAGAGGGGCGGTGAGAGAGCGGGGTGAGAGAGAGAAGGGTGAGAGAGAAAAGGGTGAGATAGAGAGTGAGAGAGAGTGGGGCTGAGAGAGAGAGGGAAAGTGAACGAGACGGGGTGGGACGGGGTGGGAGAGAGAGGGGGAGAGGGGGAGAGAGGGGGCGTGAGAGAGAGGGGAGAAAGACAGACAGAGGGGTAAAAGAGAGATGGAGTGAGAAAGAGAGCGGGTGAGACAGAGGGGGTGATAGAGAGAGAGAGAGAGAGAGAGGGGGGTGAGAGAGAGAGAGGGGGAGAGAGAGTGACGGGTTGAGAGAGAGAAGAGAGTGAGGGAGAGGAGTGAGAGGGAGGGGTTGAGAGAGAGGGATCGAGAGAGAGGGGGATGAGAGAGAGGGGGAAGAGAGAGAGGGATGAGAGAGGGGGGGTTGAGAGAGACGGTGTGAGAGAGAATGGGGTTCGAGAGAGACAGGGTGGGAGAGCGATGGGGATGGGAGAGAGAGGGGTGAGAGAGAGAGAAGGATGAGAGAGAGAGAGGGTGAGAGCGAGTGGGTGGGAGAGAGGGGTGAGAGAGAGTGGGTGGGAGAGAGAGAGGGGTGGGAGAGAGAGTAGGGTGGGAGAGACAGCGGGTGAGTGAGAGAGAGGGTGAGAGAGAGAGGGCGATGAGAGGGGCGTGAGAGAGAAAAGGGGAGAGACAAACGGGGTGTGAGAGTGGGTCAGAGGAAGAGTGGAGGTGAGATAGAGAGGGGCTGGGAGAGAGGGCGTGGGAGAGAGAAGGGTTGAAAGAGAGAGACGGTGTGAGTGAGATGGGGTGAGGGAGAGAGAGACACTGAGTGGGAGAGAGGGAGGGAGTGAGAGAGAGAAGGGTAAGAGAGAGAGGAAGTTTGAGATTGAGAGAGAATGTGGGTGAGGGGTTCAGAGGGGAGTGAGAAAGGGGGTTGAGAGAGAGAAGGGGGTGAGATAGTGATGCTGAGAAAGAGAGAGGGGTGAGAGTGAAAGAGAGAGGAATGAGAGAAAGGGGGTAAGAGAGAGATAGTTTGAGAGAGCGAGAGAGCAGGTGAGAGAGAGAGGGGATGAGAGGTGTGTGAAAGAGGGGTGAGATGAGAGGGTGAGGGAGAGAGAAGGGGGTGAGAGAGAGGGGGTGTGAGAGAGAGTGGGGTGAGAGAGAGGTGGTTGAGAGAGAAAGGGGGTGAGAGAGAAAGGTGGGTGTGAGAGAGAGGGGGTGTGAGAAACAGAGAGAGAGAGTGAGAGGTTAAGAGGGTGAGAGAGAGAGGGTGTGAGAGAGGGGTGAGATGAGAGAGAGAGCATGGTGTGAGAGAGAAAGGGGGCTGAGAGAAAGGGGGCTGAGAGAGAGGGGGTGAGGGAGAGAGGGGTGAGAGAGTGAACGGGCTGAGAGAGAAAAGAGGCTGAGAGAGGGGGTAGGGAGAGAGGGGGTGAGAGAGAGCGGGGTGAGAGAGCGAGTGGGCTGAGAGAGAAAGGGGGCTGAGAGAGGGGTGTAGGGAGAGAGGGGGGTGAGAGAGAGGGGGTTGAGAGAGGGGTGATGAGAGAGAGAGATAGGTTAGAGAGAGGGAGGTGGGAGAGAGAGAGGGGTGAGAGAGAGGGGGGGTTTGAGAGAGAGGGGTGGGGATGAGAGAGATAGATAGGTTAGAGAGAGGGAGGTGGGAGAGAGAGAGGGGTGAGAGAGAGAGGTGAGAGAGTGAGGGGGGTTGAGAGAGGGGTCGGTGAGAGAGAGGGGGTGAGAGATAGGTGGAGAGAGAGAGGGGTGAGAGAGAGGGGGGTGAGAAAGAGGGATTGAGAGAGAGGAGGTGAGAGAGTGTGGGTGTGAGAGAGTGAGGGGATGAGAGAGTGAGGGGGTTTGAGAGAGGGGTGAGATGAGAGAGAGAGCATGGTGTGAGAGAGAAAGGGGGCTGAGAGAAAGGAGGCTGAGAGAGAGGGGGTGAGGGAGAGAGGGGTGAGAGAGTGAACCGGCTGAGAGAGAAAAGAGGCTGAGAGAGGGGGGTAGGGAGAGAGGGGGTGAGAGCGCGAGGGGTGAGAGACAGGGGTTGAGAGAGAGAGGGGGTGAGAGGGAGAGGGTGAGAGAGAGAAGCGGTGTGAGAGAGAGGAGCGGTGTGAGAGAGAGGGGTAAGAGAGAGGGATAAGAGAGAGATGGGGGTGAGAGAGAGCGTGGTAAGAGAGAGAGGAGTGAGAGACAAAGGATGAGAGAGAGGTGTGTGAGAGGGAAGGGAGAGTGAGAGAGGGGCTGAAAGAGAGGGAGTGAGAGAGAAGGGGTGAGAGAGAAGGGGTGAGAGAGAAGGGGTGAGAGAGAAGGGGTGAGAGAGAGAGAGGTGAGAGAGAGAGGGTAAGAAATGGACGGGTAGGAGAGAGAGAGGGTGAGAGAGGATGTGAGAGAGAGGGGGTGAGAGAGAGGGTGAGAGAGAGATGTGAGAGAGAGAGAGGGCTAAGAGAGAGAGCCGTAGGAGTGAGAGAGGGCGAGAGAGAGGGGGATGTGAGAGAGAGGGGGAGAGAGAGAAGGGTGAGAGAGAGAGAGGGGTGAGTGAGAGAGAGAGGGGTGAGTTAGAGAGCTTGTGTGAGAGAAATCGGGGTGGAAGAGAGAGCGGGTGTGAAAGAGAGAGGGGGTGAGAGAGAGACAGGCTGAGAGAGAGAGGGTGAAAGAGAGGGGTGAGAGAGAAGGGGTGAGAGAGAGGGGATGAGAGAGAGGGGGTGAGAGGGAGGGAAGGGTGAGGGAGAGAGGGGTGAGGGAGAGAGAGAGGGTGTGAGAGAGAGATCGGGGTGGAAGAGAGAGTGGGTGAGAAAGAGACGGGGTGAGAGAGAGACAGGCTGAGTTAGAGAGACAAAGATGAGAGATAGAGGGTGAGAGAGAGAGGGGCTGAGAGAGACAGGGCCTGAGAGAGAGGGGGTGAGATAGAGATAGGGGAAAGAGAGAGAGAGGGGTGGGAGAGAGAGAGGGTGAGAGAGAGATGCATGTGAGAAGGTGTGTGAGAGAGATGAGGGTGGGAGAGACTGGGGAGAGAGGGAGGAGGCTGAGAGAGAGAGAGGGGTGAGAGAGGGGGGTGAGAGAGAGAGAGAGGGTGAGAGAGAGGGGTGTGAGAGAGGGACGGTGAGAGAGAGAGGGGTGTGAGAGAGAGGGGGTGTGAAAGAGAGGGGGTGTGAGAGAGAGAGAGGGGTGAGAGAGGGGTGTGAGAGAGAGGGGGTGTGAGAGAGAGGGGGTGTGAAAGAGAGGGGGTGTGAGAGAGAGAGGGGTGAGAGAGAGAGTGGTGAGAGAGAGAAGGGTGAGAGAGAGAGGGGTGAGAGAGAGTGGTGAGAGAGGGGGGTAAGAGAGAGATCGGAGTGGAAGGGAGAGCGGGCGAGGAAGCGAGAGGGGTGAGAGAGAGACAGGCAGAGAAAAAGAGGGTGAGAGAGAAGTTGAGAGAGAGGCGTGAGAGAGAGGGGGTAAGAGAGAGGGGGAAAGAGGGATGAGGGTGAGAGGGTGAGACAGAGAGGGAGGATGAGAAAGATTGGGTGGGGGAGAGAGCGGGTGAGAAAGAGAAAGGGGGTGAGTGACAGTGGGGGATGAGAGAGAGAGGTACGAGAGAGTGAGAGGGGTGAGACAGAGGGGTGTGACAGAGAGAGGGGTGTAAGAGAGAGGGGTGAGAGAGAGTGTGGTAAGAGAGAGGAGTGAGAGACAGAGGATGAGAGAGAGGTGTGTGAGAGGGAAGGGAGAGTGAGAGAGGGAGTGAGAGAGAAGGGGTGAGAGAGAAGGGTGGGAGAGAGAGGGTGTGAGAGAGGATGTGAGAGAGAGGGGGTGAGAGAGAAAGAGGGGTGAGTGAGAGAGAGAGGGGTGAGTTAGAGAGCTTGTGTGAGAGAAATCGGGGTGGAAGAGAGAGCGGGTGTTAAAGAGAGAGGGGGTGAGAGAGAGACAGGCTGAGAGAGAGAGAGGGTGAAAGCGAGGGGTGAGAGAGAAGGGGTGAGAGAGAGGGGATGAGAGAGAGGAGGTGAGAAAGAGGGGGTGAGAGAGAGGGGGTGAGAGAGGGGGTGAGAGAGAGGGTTAAGAGAGAGGGAGAGAGAGAGAGACGGGCGAGAGAGAGAGGGTGAAAGGGAGAGAAGGGTGAGGGAGAGAGAGGGATGAGGGAGAGAGAGGGTGTGAGACAGAGATCGGGGTGGAAGAGAGAGTGGGTGAGAAAGAGACGGGGGTGAGAGAGACAGGCTGAGTTAGAGAGACAAAGATGAGAGACAGAGGGTGAGAGAGAGAGGGAGGTAAGAGAGAGAGGGGTGAAAGAGAGAGAGGGGCTGAGAGAGAGGCCTGAGAGAGAGGGGGTGAGATAGAGATAGGGGAATGAGAGAGAGAGAGGGGTGGGAGAGAGAGAGGGTGAGAGAGAGAAGCATGTGAGAGAAGGTGTGTGAGGGATCAGGGTGGGAGAGACTGGGGAGAGAGGGAGGGGGCTGAGGGAGAGAGGGGGTGTGAGAGAGAGGGGTGAGAGAGAGGGGGTGTGAGAGAGAGGGGGTGTGAGAGAGAGAGGGGTGAGAGAGGGGTGTGAGAGAGAGGGGTGTGATAGAGAGGGGGTGTGAGAGAGGGGGTGTGAGAGAGAGAGGGGTGAGAGAGAGAGTGGGTGTGAGAGAGAGGGGTGTGAGAGAGGGGTGAGAGAGAGAGAGTGGTGAGAGAGAGTGGTGAGAGAGAGTGGTGAGAGAGAGAGGGGGTGTGAGAGATCAGAGTGGAAGGGAGAGGGGGTGAGGAAGAGAGAGGGTGTGAGAGAGAGACAGGCAGAGAAAGAGAGGGTGAGAGAGAGAAGGTGAGAGAGAGGTGTGAGAGAGGGGGGGGTAAGAGAGAGTGGGGGAAAGAGGGATAAGGGTGAGAGGGTGAGACAGAGAGGGAGGATGAGAAAGATTGGGGTGGGGAGAGAGCGGGTGAGAAAGAGAAAGGGGGTGAGTGACAGTGGGAGAGAGAGGGGAGAGAGAGAGGGCGGGAGAGAGAGAGGAGTTGAGAGAGAAGGGGTGAGAGAGAGAGGGGGTGACAAAGAGAGAGAGTGAGTGAAAAAGATAGAGACTGTAAGTGAGAAAGAGAGAGAGTGAGTGACAAAGAGAGAGCAGGTGAGAGAGATGGGGTGTAAAAGAGAGGGGGTGAGAGAGAGGTGTTGGGAGAGGGGGATGAGAGACAGAGGTGTGAGAGAGTGAGAGGGGTGAGAGAGAGGGGTGTGACAGAGAGAGGGGTGTAAGAGAGAGGGGTGAGAGAGAGGGGTGAGAGAGAGAGGGGAGTGAGAGAGAAAGGGTGAGAGAGAGGGGGTGAGAGAGAGGGTGTGTGACAGAGAGAGGGGTGTAAGAGAGAGGGGGGATGAGAGAGAGAGGGCCTGAGAGGGGGGTGAGAGAGAATGGGTGAGATAGGGAGAGGGATGTGAGAGAGAGCGGGGGTTGAGAGACAGGGTGAGAGAGAGGTGTGTAAGAGAGAGGGGTAAGAGAGACAGGGGTGAGAGAGAGAGGGGTTGAGAGAGACAGTGGGTTGAGAGAGAGGTGTGTGAGAGAGAGGGGGTTGTGAGAGAGAGGGGCTGAAAGAGAGGGTGGGAGAAAAGGAGTGAGAGACAGAGGGTGAGAGACAGAGGTGAGAGACAGAGAGAGGTGTAAGAGAGAGGGGTAGGAGAGAGAGAGGTGTGAGAGGGAGGGGTAATGAGAGAGAGGGTTGAGAGAGAAAGGGTGAGAGAGAGAGGGGTGAGAGAGTGGCGGGGTGTGAGAGAGAGACAGGGAGAGAAAGAGAGGGTGAGAGTGAGAAGGTAAGAGAGAGTCGTGAGAGAGGCGGTAAGAGAGAGAGAGGGGAAAGAGAGAGAAGGCTGAGAGAGTGTGAGAGAGAGAGGGGATGGGAAAGATCGGGGTGAGAAAGAGAAAGGGGGTGAGTGAGAGTGGGGGAGAGAAAGGGGGGAGAGAATGGGGGAGAGAGAGGGTGTGAGAGAGGGGGTGAGAGAGAGGGGTAAGACAGAGAGGGGGTGAAAGAGAGAGGGGTAAGAGAGAATGAGAGTGGTGAGAGTGGGAGGGGTGAGAGAGAATCAGAGTGGTGAGAGTGGGAGGGGTGAGAGAGTGAGAGGGCTAAGAAAGAGAGGGTGTGAGAGTGAGGGGGTGAGAGAGAGGGGAGAGAGGGAGGGGATGACAGATAGAGCGGGGTGAGGGAGAGAGGGGGTGAGAGAGAGAGAAGGGTGAGAGAGAGAGGGGTGTGAGAGTGAGGGGGTGAGAGAGAGGGGAGAGAGGGAGGGGATGACAGATAGAGCGGGGTGAGGGAGAGAGGGGGTGAGAGAGAAGGGTGAGAGAGAGAGGGGTGTGAGATTGAGGGGGTGAGAGAGAGGGTGTGTGAGAAAGAGGGGTGAAAGAGAGGGGTGTGTGACAGAGAGGGGATGAGGGGGGGTGAGAGGGAGTAGAGAGAGAGGGGTGAGAGAGAGGGGGTAAGGGGGAGGGGTGTGTGAGGGAGAGGGGTGTGTGTGAGAGAGAGGGTGTGTGAGAGAGAGAGGGGTGTGAGAGAGAGGGGGGCCTGAGAGAGCGGGTATGAGAGACAAGGGGGTGAGAGAGAAAGGGTGAGAGATAGAGGGGTGAGAGAGTGAGAGGGGCTGGAAGAGATAGCCTGAGAGAGGGGGATGAGAGAGGCAGTGAGAGAGAAGTGGTGAGAGAGAGAGTGTGTGAGAGAGAGGGGGGTAAGAGAGAGGGGTGAGAGAGAGAGGGTTAAGAGGGAGAGGGGTTAGTGAGAGAGAGGGGTTAGAGAGAGAGAGGGTGAGAGAGAGAGAAAGGTGTGAGAGAGAGAAGGGGATGAGAGAGAGGGTGAGAGAGAGAGGTGTGTGAGAGAGACAGAGGGTTGAGAGAGAGGTCTGTGAGAGGGGGTGTGAGAGAGAGAAGAGCTGAAAGAGAGAGAGACGTGTGAGAGAGAGGAGGTGGGAGGGAGAGGTAAGAGAGAGAGAGAGGGGGGTGAAAGACAGTGTGAGGGTGAGAGAGAGAGGGTCTGAGAGAGAGAGGGGTTGAGATAGAGAGAGGTGTAAGAGAGAGAGGCGTGAGAGAGAAGGTGAGTGAGAGAGATCAGGTTGGGAGAGACTGGGTAGAGCAAGAGGGTTCTGAGAGAGAGAGAGTGGTGTGTGTGAGAGAGAAAGAGGTAAGAGAGAGAGGGGTGAGAGAGAGAGGGGCGAGAGAGAGCGTGTGTGAGAGAGATCGGAGTGGAAGAGAGCAGGTGAGAAAGAGAGAGGGGATGAGAGAGAGACAGGCAGAGAAAGAATAGGTGAGAGAGAGAAGGTGAGAGAGAGGCATGAGAGAGGGGGGGGGGTAAGAGAGTGAGAGGGCTAAGAAAGAGAGGGTGTGGGAGAGTGAGAGAGGGGAGAGAGAGAGAGGGGAGACAGATAGAGTGAGGTGAGGGAGAGAGGGGTGAGAGAGAGAGGGGTGAGAGAGAGGCGGTAAGAGAGAGGGCGTGAGAGAGAGAGGGGTGTGAGAGTGAGGGTGGTGAGAGAGAGGGAGTGTGAGAAAGAGGGGTGAAAGAGAGGGGTGTGAGAGAGAGGGGGTGAGAAAGAGGGGGTGAGAGAGAGCGGTGAGAGGGGGGCGGTGAGAGAGGGTATGAGAGAGAGAGGGATGAGAGAGAAAGATGTGAGAGTGAGAGCGGAATGAGAGAGAGGGGTGAGAGAGAGGGAGGTGTGAGAGAGAGAGGGGGTGTAAGAGAGAGGGGGTGAGAGAAAGGTGTGAGAGAGAGGGCCTGAGAGAGGGAGTGAGAGAGAATGAGTGAGAGAGAGAGAGAGGGTGAGAGAGAGGAGGGTGAGAGAGAGAGGGGTGAGAGAGAGAGAGTGAGAGAGAGAGGGGTGAGAGAGTGAGAAGGGCTGAAAGAGAGGGCCTGAGAGAGGGGTGAGAGAGAGGGGTGAGAGAGAAGGGGTGAGAGAGAGGTATGAGAGAGAGAGGGTGTGAGTGAGAGGGGGGTGATAGAGAGGGTGTGAGAGAGAGGTGTGTGAGAGAGAGAGGGGTAAGAGAGAGAGGGTGTGTGATAGAGAGAGAGGTGAGAGAGAAAGGGTGAGAGAGAGAGAGAAGGGTGTGTGAGAGAGGGGGGGCTGAAAGAGAAGGCCTGAGAGAGAGGGGGTGAGAGAAAGGGTTGAGAGAGAGGGTGAGAGAGAGAGAGAGAGAGAGAGGAGTGTGAGAGCGACAGAGGGTTGAGAGAGAGGTGTGTGGGGGAGGTGGGGTGAGAGAGCAATGGGCTGAAAGAGTGGGCTTGAGAGAGAGGGGCTGACAGAGAGTGAGAGAGAGTGGGATGAGAGAGCGAGAAAGGGGTGAGAGTGAGAGACGGGTGAGAGAGAGAGAAGCGGTGTGAGAGAGAGGGGTAAGAGAGTTTGAGGGTGTGAGAGAGAGGGTGTGAGAGAGGAGGTGAGAGAGAGGTGTGAGAGAGAGTGGGATTAGAGAGAAAGGGATGAGAGAGAGAAGAGCTAAGAGAGAGGGGCTGTGAAAGAGAGGGTGAGAGAGAAGGCGTGAGAGAGAGAGGTGTGTAAGAGAGAGAGATGGGTAAGAGCGAGAGAGTGAGAGAGAGAGGAGTGAAAGAGAGAGGGGTGAGAGAGAGAGGGGGTGAGGGAGAGAGAGGTGTGGAAGGGAGAGCGGGTGAGAAAGAGAAAGGGGGTGACAGAGAGACAGGCTGAGAGAGACAGGCGGTGAGAGAGGGGGTGAGACAGAGCGGTGAAACAGAGCGAGAGGGTGAAACAGAGAGAGAGGGGTGAGAGAGAGAGGGCCTGAGAGAGGGGGGTGCGAGAGAGGGGCTAACAGAGTAAAGGGTGAGAGAGAGAGAGAGGGTGAGAGAGAGAGGTGTGAGAGAGGGTTAAGAGAGAGAGGGTTGAGAGAGGGGGGTTGAGAGAGAGAGTGGTGGAAGAGAGAGCGGGTGAGAAAGAGACGGGCTGACAGAGAGACAGGATGAGAGAGTGAAGGGGTGAGAGAGAGAGATGGTGAGAGAGAGTGTGTGAGAGAGATCAGAGTGGGAAAGACTGGAGTGACTAGGTGGGCTGAGAGAGAGAGGACTGAGAGAGAAGGGGTGACAGAGGGGTTGAGAGAGAGGGTGAGAGAGAGGGGTACGAGAGAGGGGTGAGAGAGAGAATGAGAGAGATGTGTGTGAGAGAGAGGGGTGAGAGAGAGAGGGATCAGAGAGAGAGGGATGAGAGAGAGCGAGGGGTGAGAGAGAGAGGGACTGTGAGAGAGATCAGGGTGGGAGAGACTGGGGAGAGAGAGAGGGGCTGAGAGAGAGAAGGGCTGCCAAAGAGAGGGAGAGAGAAGGCGTGAGAGAGAGAGGCTGAGAGAGAGAGAGGTGTGAGAGAAGAAGAGACGGGTTAGAGAGATAAGGTTGAGAGAGAGGGGTGACAGATAGAGGGGTGAAAGAGAGCCAGGAGTGAGGAAGCGAGGGGGTGTGACAGATAAGGGGTGAGAGAGAGAGACAGGCTGACAGAGAGAGAGGGTGAGAGAGAGAAGCGGTGTGAGAGAGAGGCGTAAGAGAGAGAGAGGGTGAGAGAGAGAGAAGGGTGTGACACAAAGAGAGGTTGAGAGAGAGGGTGCAAGAGAGAGAGAGAGGGCCTGAGATAGAGGGCGTGAGAGAGAGTAGGTGATGGAGAAGGGGTGAGAGAGAAAGGGGTGAGAGAGAGGGTGAGAGAGAGAGGGGGGAGTGAGAGAAAGGGGTTGAGAGAGGGAGGTGTGTGAGAGAGAGGGGTGAGAGAGAGGGGGGCTGAAAGAGATGGCCTGAGAGAGAGGGTGTGAAAGAAAGTAGGAGAGAGAGAAGGGGTGAGAGAGAAAGGGGTGAGAGAGAGGGTGTGAGAGAAAGAGAGGGGTGTGAGAGAGGGGGGTGAGAGAGAGAGGGGGGCTGAAAGAGAGGGCCTGAGAGAGAGGGGGTGAGAGAGGGTGCAAGAGAGATGGGGTGAGAGAGAGAGAGGGTGAGAGAGAGGTGAGAGAGAGATGGGGTGAGAGAGAGAGAGGGGTGTGTGTGTGAGAGAGAGAAGTGGTGTGAGAGCGAAGCGCTGAGGGAGAGTGAGAGAGACGTTTGAGAAGAGAGAGGGGTAAGAGAGAGAGGGTGAGAGAGAGAGACAGGTGAGAGTGAGAGAGGGCTGAGAGAGAGAAGCGGTGTGAGAGAGAAGCGCTGAGGGAGAGAAAGAGAGAGAGGTGTGAGAAGAGAGAGGGGTAAGAGAGAGAGGGGGTATGTGTGAGAGAGAAGGGGTAAGAGAGAGAGGGTGAGAGAGAGAGGGGTGAGAGTGAGAGAGGGCTGAGAGAGAGAGTAGCGGTGTGAGAGAGAAGCGCTGAGGGAGAGATAGATAGAGAGGGGTGAGATAGAGAGAGGAGTGACAGATAGAGAGGACCACATTGGCTGTGTCCCTAACCGCACTCACCATGATATATATCGGGATACCGGTGGTTAGGATTGTAAGCTGTAACAGATGGGAACGATCATGGTGAATAATACCTGGACACACCCCCAGGGGCTGGAAGGTAGATGGAACTCCCGGGTGATCACCTTAGTTTCATTCATTTGCAGCGTTTGAGTGTTCCTGGCTGGGCCCAGTATTGATTGCCTGTCCGTAGCTGCTCGGGAGCTGGTTTTGGTGGTGAGCTGCCTCCTTGAACTGTTGCAGGTGGTGGACCCACAATGCCCTTCGGGGGGGAATTCCAGGAGTTTGAGCCAGTAGGTCTCATTCCCTTGCATTTATTCTGCTCACTGGATGTTGGCTATGCATCCCAATTCTGTATGGATTCTCTAAACGGAATATGTTTTGTCGAAACAGTTAGGAGTGCCACAGTCGCTCAGTGGTGAGCACTGTTACCTCACAGCGCCAGAGACCTGGGTTTGATTCCACTCCTGAGCGACTGTCTGTGTGGTGTTTGTACATTCTCCCTGCATCTGCATGGGTTTTCTCCCACTGTTCAATGGTGCACATTTTTGACAGATTGCCCATAGTGTCGAGGGATATTCAGGTTAGCTGGAATAGCCATGGGAAATGCAGGGTTTCAGGGATATCATCAGGGGATGGATCTGAGTTGGATTCTCTTCAGAGGGTCATTGTGGACTCGATGGGCTGAAGGGCCTGTTTCTGCTCAGTAGGGATTCTATGATATCACTTATCAGCCATATGACAATCGGTTTGACCAATGTACAAAATGGCTTTCGCTCAAACATCAGGCTACTCTGACAACAAACATAACCAGCTTTTAAAATTAGGTTTGTAATTCATTGTATAAGCTTCTTTCCATTCAAAAGACTGGGTGGGGGAGGGGGAATGGGTGAAGTATTGCGGCCTCCTTGCTAAAACACAGATGGACAGCCAAGAGATGCTGGGTATATTGGACAAGTTATACTCCCAAATCACAAAAGCCAGACAGCAGCCAGATGGTTATCCCATCAGCATAATGTCAAAGGCAGCAGGTCCCCTGGGCAGACATATCCCTAACAACGTCTCCACCAAACAAAGGAGGGCCCAGATAGGAAGGCACCGGGTCCTGCTACACAAAGAAACTAACAGGAACAAGCCATCCAAATGATCAGCAACGCTTCAAACTATTAACTATTCTCCTGACTGGCCAGAAGTATAGAAAGTTCTGGGAAACCATCCAGAAATGAATAAAACCAGGATTCACCTGCAGACTGATCTCTTGAATTTTCTGGAGGCTTTCTGAGGTGACCAACATGGCAAGGGACAGAGACCAGCTCACCATCCAGAGAGAGGGAGAGAGAGAGGGAGCGAGACAAACTGAAGGAAACCTCAGGAGCATGGGAGAGAGGGAGTGTGAAAAACCATTGAGAGAGAGGGAGCTGGAACCACGTGGAATACTGAGTGTCCCCCCTTCCGTCTGTCCATGCTTCAACGCCTGTTTCTCTCAGTCTGACATCCCCTTCTCTCTTTGTCCTTCTCTCTCCCTGTCTGTCTCTTTCTCTCAATCTGCCTTTCTCTCACACCCTCCCTCTCACTGTCTGTCTCTGCCCCATCTTTCTCTCATCCCTCTTCTCCATCCCCACTCTCTCTACCTCTCTCTCTTTTTCTCACCCTCCCTTTCTCTTTTTCTTTATTTCAGACCTGAAAGTGCTCACCTAATTTTGAACCCCCTAAAAACAATTGGCCATCATTTTCACTCTCCTCCCAAATTTATTCCCTTCCCCAAATACCTTCCCGCCAAAATATCCACCTCACCAACTGTGCCCCCCTCAAATATTTTGCTGCCCCCCAACATTGCTGTGAGCCCCACTCCCTGGAGCAGAGGGAGTTGAGTGGAAAAGTGTGGAGCTGGAAAAGCCCAGAAGGTCAGGCCTGAACCATTGACTCTCCTGGCTGACCTGCTGGGCTTCTCCAGCTCCTTACTTTGTAAATCTGACTCTCCAACATCTGCAGTCCTCACTTTCTCACACCGGTAAATGAGTCTGGGTTGACTGACCTGTGACTTATTTTAATGTACAGCAAGATCCCAGCCCGAGAATTACAGAAGGTTTGCATCACAGATGGAGTCCTTTCTGCCCATCATCCCCCTGCCCCATTAATTGATCCTGGTCCGGTTCAGGATCCTCAGGATTGGCCCCTGAATGGCCTCATTGACTATCCTTCGTGTGAAGACCTCTTCTCCACCCTGTCTCAGACTTTGCATCACATGCTCCCTCCCTCCATCTCTCTATGACAACAGTCTCTCCTTTCTCCACCAACCCCAAAACCCCATCAAACCCTCCCCCTGTCTCTGGCTGTCCCATTCCCTCCGTGTCTCCCACTCTCCCCCTTCCCATGCAGACTTACAGCCCCTGGGTTGGAGGACATAGTGCAGAGACTAACTCGCCTTTTGACACTGACTGCTGTAATGCACAGCAAGATCCCACTCTAAAACCATCGCCAAGTACACACACTGTCCTTCTCCCTCCATATATGTCCTTCTCACTCTCTCTCTCTCCCTGTCTCTCTCACTCTGTCCTTTTCTCACTCCACCTCCCTGACTCTTACTGCCCATTTCTCTCTCTCCACTTTCTCCATCTCCACTCTCTCCATGTCTCTCTCTCTTTTTGTCACTCTCCCTTTCTCGTTCTCTTTCTCTCTTTTTCTAACGCACTCAGAAAAGTACTTCATGTTCCTTCCATTCACCCCCTCCCCACAGTCGGGGTAAATCCTGGGAGAGACCAGCCACTGAGGCAAACTCTTCCCAATGCCCCTTCCCCAGTCACTGGGACAGAGCAGAGGAGTCCAGGGAGAAAGAGGGAGAGAAACTACCGGAGAGAAAGAGAGATGGACGGACAGACAGCGTGAGGGAGGGAGAGAACAAGACAAAGACAGGCGGGGGGAAAGGGGAGAGGAAGTGAGAAGAACTGAGAGAGAGCAGGACAGAGAGAGACAGAGAGAGAGAGAGAGAGTGAAACTCCAAGAAGAGAAATACAATGTCAGACAGATACAAGGCGAAAATGGGGAGAGAAAGACAGGGAGAGAAGTTCAGGCAGACAGCAAGACGGAAATCCCAGTGAGAGAGATAGGACAGAGAG